>NW_028016565.1:0-731 GCF_054177405.1 Leptonychotes weddellii
TTTTTTTTTTAAAGATTTTATTTATTTATTTGAGACAGAGAGAATGAGAGACAGAGAGCAGGAGAGGGGGGAGGGTCAGAGGGAGAAGCAGACTCCCTGCCGAGCAGGGAGCCCGATGTGGGACTCGATCCCGGGACTCCAGGATCATGACCTGAGCCGAAGGCAGTCGCTTAACCAACTGAGCCACTCAGGCGCCCGGAAATATTAAATTCTTAAGTGTTACATCCTGCCTCCAGCATCACAAACAGCCCCCTAAGACAGAGAAGGAGCTTAGGATACTTGATGATAACATCATCAATTCCTATTTTTCTAGTACTTGGGACAATTGCCTAGGAGATAGCTCAAGGGACACAACGTAACACTGTAAAAGTCTGTCACGTATACCATGCTCTAGAAATAAAGAGCACCAGGAATGTTAGCTAAAGACTTGGGATCATGTCCTTGTCCCTATCACTTATGAGCTAAACTGAGCCTCAATTTATAAATCTGTAAAGTAGGGAAAGCCAAAATTTTCAAGCATTTCTCCAGAAACAAGACTGTGTGAGATTATATTGAGTAAATGATAGGCTAATGCTTGGAACACCACTAAATATTGTACAAAGTTCTGTAGGATTTTACATGACTGTAGACAGTGATATGATAATTATCCCTCAATCAATGCTCTCCTCCCCAAATAGTACCCTTTGCCAAGCGTTCAGTGTTTCCTGAAACTTCTTTATAAGAGAAAAATG
>NW_028016566.1:0-731 GCF_054177405.1 Leptonychotes weddellii
GGTGCCTAATGAATGTGTCCCAAATGTCCTTCATCGCTGGGGCAGCCACTGGTTCCAGCCAGAACTGCTCTGTTGACCCACCCCACCGCATGACAGAACCAGGCTGAGCTCTTGGACAACCTGCAGAAGAGCCCTAGCCAGCGGCGGACTCAGAGCTGGCCTGAGAGCAGAAGAGGCCTTTCCTTCCTGAGGAATAGCTACAAAGAACCAGCCAAGCCAGAGGCAAGAAGAGGAGGAAAGGGGGAATGGGAATGGAGACAGGAGTCCCTTTGTGTGTGAGGGGGTGGGGGGGTGTCAGGGTGACTGAGGGGGGCTTCAGGCGGTATGGAAAGGGGAGCAGAATGCATCAGTTACATCCTGGAGGGGCCTGACATCCCGAAACCCGAAAGGTAGGAAAAGAGAGCCTGTGGAAAGCATGCAGTCTCTGATTTAGAGAGATCCGCGTTCAAATCCTGCCATATTTCCTATGAGACCTTGAGCCAGTCCCTTCCCCTCTCAGCAAAGGGGCCCAAGAAGACAGCAGCCACCCTGCAAAAGTTCCCCAGCTCCAGAGCCACATCCAAAGCTCAGCAAACCTGGTGCTCCCACCCCACAGCTTGCAGCCCCACCCCCGGCACACTTACCACCCTTCACATCTACCTCCCCGTCCTGCCCTTCTGCCCCTCCTGCCCTGGGCTGATCCACACCACCAGCCACACCCTCCATGCCCTCTCCCTTTCCACAGACTCAGT
>NW_028016567.1:0-11350 GCF_054177405.1 Leptonychotes weddellii
TAGCCTGGTGATGGGTATTAAAGAGGGCATGTACTGAATGGAGCGCTGGGTGTTATACACAAACAATGAATCATGGAACACTACATCAAAAACTAATGATGTATGGTGATTAACATAACATGATAAAATAAAATAGAATAAATAAATAAATTTAAAAAAATGTAGTCACATGGAGCACCAAGGAAAATATAAGCAGGTTTAATTGTTAGGAAATCTCTGGTGCTCTGACCCTCCATGCATTTTATCCTCTCCCAGAAACCTGCAACTCAGTGCTGTTTCTTCAAGCGCTGCTGGGAGGGTCCTCTGAGATTCTCCTGGGGGATGGATGGCCAGAGTTCCCAGGCTGGTGGCAAATTGCTCTGCGGTATTATTAGCAGGTATTAGTTGAGGTTGGCAAAACTCTCTCTCTTGCCTGTCAATATTTATTGATTCTCCGTAATGTTCAGACCTGTCTATAAGTCCTCATTTTTCTTCATTTTCAATTCTGGGCTGAAAAATGGAAAGACATGACCCTGGATCCCCTTACCCTCCAAAGCAAGATAATTGGACTACACGTGATCACATTTTTTTTTTAAAGATTTACGTATTTATTTGAGGGGGCGCAGAGAGAGAGAGAGAGAGAATCTCCAGTAGATTGCCCACTGAGTGTGGACCCCGATACAGGAATCAATCCCAAGACTCTGAGATCACAACCTGAGCCTGACTGAAGAGTTGGACACCTAACCGACTGAGCCACCCAGGCGCCCCATGTGATCACATTTTTTAATGTGTTTTGAACCACTACACATTTGCCCACTGTAGGCAAAATACTCCGAGAACAGAGAAGGATGGGGTCCTGTCAGAAAATAGTCCTCAGCCTGAAGTCTGTCATGGCTCTTAACTTGAAAATTGAGGAAGACAGGTAGATGAGAGCTCCTTCTCAGAGCATCTCTTCAAAGAAGCGGGTTTTCTTGATCTGTACGGTGTCTGGCATGACACTGGGGCCTCGGTGGGCATCAGGGAACAGGGTGAGCATAAAGAACAGGGGGGCAAGATGAGTAAACTTTCTGTGGGGACACAGGTGAGAGTAAGTGGAGATGAACCAGAGAGTGGGCCCTTTCCCGACATGACTTACTGTCCAGCTCTGCTCCCCCTGCCGCCCTGACTCGCTGCAGCAGTGGTGGTTTCTAAGGGGACCACTGAGGGCTGGGCAGCAGCAGACTGTGTAGACAGTCTTGTGGGCGTGGATCTGGTCATCTAGCAACTGCCACACCTGGACGTGGTGGGGGGGCGGGGGGGGGCGGGTAGTTTCCCTGTAAAAGCTTCCATTTCTTTAAAATTGCATTAGAGAGAGAAATACTTTTAGGAAAAGAAATATTTCTTAAGGTTATTCACAGACACCTGCTAGCAATGAAGTCCTTTGCCCATAGTAAGCAACTGCTTTATGTTCAGACCACAGAACTGTGCTGAACACAAGATACATTTAGACTGGGGTGGGGAGGCAGAGGGAGAATGCAGGACTGGAAAATAGAAAAAAAAGAAGGCTCTTCCACAAGAAAATGCGGGTCTATGGCATATTTAGTTACCTAGCCATGGCTCACATGTTTAGTGCTTACTATGTGACAGATGCTGAAGATAACAAGATCAATCAAGTCAGTCCCTTGTTTTCCAGAAGGGTCTGGTGAGGGTGGAGGGGCAACCTTCACAGAGAGCAGCTCTTCTGCTCATCACAGCAACCCAGGAGAGCACGGAGGGCAGAGATGCCAAAGTGAGACCTATTGTCTCATCTCACACAGATAGTATTTATGGGAGCCTTTCCACTCCACCACACTACTCAGAATCTAAATTAGCCACACAAAACAATATAAAGGTCCCCATCCAACTTTATTCATTGAGCAAGTTAGGAATAATTATGATATTGTTTGCCAGTGAAGAGAGGTAACCAAAATACTTTACAAGTTTCTTCCCTTAATGAGTGAACTATTTCCCCTCCATATCTATTTGAACATATAACAGGTTCAAAATACTTTATCATAGGGAATGGAAAGAAAACATCAACTTAGCCATTGTCAAAATTATCGTGAGTTCTGAACTAGTGGATTTTAAATTTTAATGAGCTTTATTGGGTATTTTGTCCCTTAATATTTATGCCACTGACACTTTTCATCAAAAGGGCATGGAAACATTGTATATTTTTAAAGGGTAAGAAAATTATGAGGAAGTAATTTTCTATTTAACCTTAAGTTCAATAGACTTGGGTCTTAGCAAACGAAGCACATAATTCTACCATCATAATCAAACTTTCATGGATTCAGAATTTTAAGAAAGTCGAAAGTAACCTGATCACCTTAAGACAAATCTTTCTGAGAAAAGGTAATTTTTTTCCTGGGGACACTTTTTAAATATGACTTGGTATTAAGTTGTATGAATGAATATCTGAAAATACAAACTTCTTATATTTGTTCCTTTGCATTTTCCTCAGAATATTGCTCTTACCCTTATTGAGCAACTCTATTATGTATGCACAGGATGTTCTTACACCTTCTAGAGGCCTTGGGGGCCGCAGAAATGGATCTTTGAGTTAGACTACCCTTTCTTTTCTCCCTTCCTTCATTCCTCCCTTCCTTCCATTACTCCTCTCATAAATAAGCATTTTTTGAGCCCCAGAGTTGACCACATATTTAGTCTTCTATATTTACTCCGGGTTTATTTGGAAGATATAGATAAAGATGGTATCACAAGGCCCCACCAAGGAGTCAAGGCAGAGAGGATCCTCTATAAATGAAAAAGAGTGAACCGAGATGTAGAGAAAGATGACATTGAATACTTCATCTTTTTACAAGTGTCACCAAATTAGGAATTAAGGAATCAAACATTTACAAGACCCAAAAGGGGTATATATTCTTGAGGATATGGCAGGATGGGGAAGAAATAAGCAGAAGAGACTCAAGTACATCTCTTCAACATACTTATGTTTTAAAATTACATTTCAGCTAGCAATATTTGGGGCTAGGTGTGGTTTTGCTGAGAAATAAAAAGGAACCAGGGTGGACAAAGAGAATTACTGGAGCTTCTCAGAGCTAGATCTAGGCTTTAAAGGTCAGGGTAAAGAAGAGGAGAACATGCATGATGTCCACTTTAGTATTCTCCTGCCTACTTCAGAGTGGGGAAAGATGAAGCAAGTGAGGGCCAAAGACCAAATCGAGAACAAAGGACATTCACTTTATGTCTGTGAGAAACAGAAGGATAAAGATTGGGTGACTTAAGGGGGTTCATGTGAAGATCAAGAAAGGGGGGGTCTTAATCCTCCTAAGCTCTTGACACTGTGCTGGACACACATTCTCTGCCTCTTGGAAGCTCATGGCATAACTGGCATAACAGACACATAAACAACAAAAATAGCACAGAGTGCTATGGAAACAGAGAAAGGAAACATGTTTTCTTGGAGGAAATTGGAGAAGATTTCATGAAAGATTGATAGATTTTGAAGTATGGTTTTCAACTAGGTTTTGTAGTATGGATAGTTTTACCACTGAGAGAAGAATGTGAATGAAGAGTTACCAGGCACTTTGATAGAAGGACAGAGTTGTGAAAACATACAGGTTCCAGGAAACAATGAATAGGTGTAATGAAAAACATAGGTTGTGGTGGGAGATTACAACAAGATGAAGAGAGAAGAATGGTGGCCAGAGTATGAGAAATCTTGAAGGAACATGGTAATGAGCATTAGAGAGACACTGATTTTTTGGGGGGATGGAGGGAGGAGTGATGGGAGGGGGGATAAGCTGGGGGGGTCCACCATCAAATCTCTACTTTAGATAACCTTTTACAGGAGTGTGGAAGATGATGCATGGGAGAACTCCTGTTTTTGAACTCTAGCTTCCTGTTGTAGGTTGGTTGCTGGGAAGCAGTCTCTGAGATGGAGATTTGCAGGCAGGAATTTTATTACCCTTAGGATCAATGCCTGTGGGAAATCGAGATTAGGCAGAGGGAGGAGTTGTCATCATAACAAAGGTCTCAGGTTATCCCAGAGGGAACCCCAGAGCTGGGAAGCCTGCTATGAATTACATCAAACTGGGCTAATGGGGTTAAGACTTATCCCCATATCAACTGGTCATTGGATAAAGAAGTGGGTGTGGCCTTGGTCGGCTGAGGTCAATCACCAACAGGGAACTCAGCGGCAACTGATAGAACAAGCCATCAGTTGTCAAGACTCTCAGCAATTGGGGGAATGAATGTTTCATTTCAACCCCCATCCCCAGTCTTTCCAATTTCCAGAAAATGGCACCACTACTTCCTCCATTAATCATGCCAAAGCCTAGGGACTTCCTTGGCTTCCCTCTTTCCTTTATATCTCTCATCCACTCCATCAGTAAATCCTATCAGGTGTTCATCTATTTATAGTCAGTGTACATTAATCATAGCTCATACTCCCTCATCTACCACTGGGACTGTTACGATAGATTCCTGTGTGGTCTCCCTGCTTCCACTCTTGCTTGCTTTTAATCTCCTCTCTATATATCATTGCATCAATGCCTGGAAATTAATGAATGCTCAAGACATATTAAACGAATAAATGAATGAATGAGTGATCTCAGAAGATAGTGATCTCTTTAGCCACAGAGGGACTATTATAGTAAAATGGAGAATTTATTGGCCTCTGGATAATCTAAGGGAAAAAGGACAAGAAGAAATAAAATTTGGATGTTAAGGAATATCTTTAAAGGGTAAAATCCTATAAATGTCAACACATGTCAAACTCATGTAAAAAATTCTAGTTAATTTGGGGCGCCTGGGTGGCTCAGTCGTTAGGCGTCTGCCTTCGGCTCAGGTCATGATCACAGGGTCCTGGGATCGAGCCCCGCATCGGGTTCTCTGCTCTGCGGGAAGCCTGCTTCTCCCTCTTCCACTCCCCCTGCTTGTGTTCCCTCTCTCGCTGTGTCTCTCTCTGTCAAATAAATAAAATCTTAAAAAAAAAAAAAAAAAAAATTCTAGTTAATTTATTAATTAATGAGGGACGTAGTGAGAAGTTACAACCAGTTCAAAGGTCAGTTCAGAGTAACACAGGTATACTAACAATAAGTAATGCTAAAATGAATTTATAAACAGTTGTAAAATTGGCTTACAAAAGGAGGGGGGAGGAAATCAATTTTATTTCCACCTTTTAATTTGTATCACAATGGATAAGAATAATTTCCATTGCTATCAGTTACTTACAGCCCACAGAGATATACAATAGTTTCAAGACTGGAAGTTGTGGGGACCCCATATAATCTGTAGGTAGACACCTAGTTTTTCACCAAAGATAGTAATCTTTTTAGTTCATTTCAAAGTCTCATAATTTTTTTCCCTTTAATGGGGAAAAAGAAAGAAAGTGAGAGAAAGAAACCAAAAGGGAAATTGTTTGGACAGTTTTAGTGTAACGCCTGTTTTCCTGGAGCAGTTATTACTGGCAAGATTTTAACTCTCAAAAATGTCCTGGTTTGGAAGGCAAGGTATGTAGTTACCCTATCTGGAATTCACTGTTATTTCAATACCATTCACCTAAAACCACTTGAGGTACACAATGAAAAGATTTAGCTGAGATAGAGCTACACTGCAAAGGATTAGCAACGATTCAGTTAGTACTCTAGATCCAAGTGGCAGCAAGTCAATGATGTGAGTTTTGAAATGGGCAGAGTGTGCAGCAGCCGTGCCTACTTTCTACGCTGTCTCTTGAACGGGAGCCTTGATCCATCCGTCGGCCTGGATTTAGTCCGTCTTTGATCTCACTGGTCATTGGACCTTCTCATAATGGGCGGTAGTCAAAGGTTTGGACAGCCTCGTCTTTTAAAACATGGGGGATTTTGTGTTTTCTGGTAACACTCCAAAGCAGAAGTCCACAATACTGGTTGTAAGTATGTGTGGAACAGGCAGAAAGAGAGTAGAAGGGCAGAATATTAGTATCTTATGGTTCTAATATTCTATAGTCATCATTTCCCAGGCTGGACAAGCTGAATGCATGTCCAAATGACTGAATTTGCTTTAGATTTTGTTTTTAAAATACTCTGACCTTCTTCTTTTTTGTTTCTGCAGACTCTGACAGTTGTAAAAATCTCGTTCATTGCCTTCTCTTTCCTCTGATTTACACTTTGGAGGGATTTTCAAGTTCTTTCACCTCTGTCTTCTCCTTTGTGGCATCATGCTGGGAAGCAGGCAGCTTAATCACACTTGTAGAATTTTTAAAAAAGCTTACAAAATAGAAAGTGCTTTTCTCTAAGTCTTAGAGGATTTGCTTATGCTTTTTTCTTTGTCAAACTAGAAAGTCACATTGTGAACCAGAACTCATCCCCCCAAGGGATTAAGGCTAAACTTAGAACCAACTATTTATGAGCTGTCTACAAATGGAACCACATTTGAATCCATTCTTTGAACAATAGTATGAACAAATGCAAACATAGCTACTAAAAAGTTTGCTAATTGCAGGCTCTAATCAGAGTCTTCCTTATTCTGAGAAGCAAATGAAGTCTTTGTGAAAGGTGTCAGCTCATCCTTTGGAAGTACTCTTTGAAATGTAAGTCAGAGTGAAAGTCCTAATGTAGAAGTGGACTTGAGTGTTGGCTTCAAGTACCGGAGTATGCTGGCTGAGCCTCTGATTTGTATGTGGTGCGAATCTCCCTTAGAAATGTTTTTGAATCATTGACATTTATAAAACAAGTCATTTTCCACAGAGGCAGATCCCTAAAGTAAGTTCTTAAAAACCAAAGGAAAACAACCAGGGCAGAACCAACTCAGGCATGCAGACTCACCTTCTCAAATGGGAAGGTTCATGCCACAAGCACTTTGCAAAAGATTTCTCTGAATAGTAATAATTATGACTAACATTTGCCTTGCCCTTTATGGCTTGCAAAGTGCTTTCAACCCAAGATGTCATTGAAGCTCTCAGAGAGGACCTTAACAATATCACCTTGGGGGAGTGGAAAAATGGCTCAGCAGCGAGTGTCAGAAGACTGTCATTTCCAGCTACCATATTCCTCACCTTGAGTCCCTAGGGATAAGAGTCTCCCGGAAAGGACTATAAGCTGTGGTTTTTATAATACTCCAGAGTGTCTCTCTTACAGTGTCTGTTTTACATAAATACTCATTGAGTTATGTATTATCTTAGGACCTGTTTCAAAAAGTGAGTGCTAATTAAACATGAGGATATTTTTTTAAATCACAGGAATCTACCTTTCATTTTGGTTTCACATTCCGATCAATGCTAGATTGGTCAGACTTTCAAGCAAATAATCGGACTTAGGTGTATCTCTATATTCTGAAAACCGGGTTGATTCATTTATATATTCAGTGAATATTTAAGTAACTATTTTGTCAATGCCTCCCACTTTTAGAGCATACAAAAAGGAGTCAAGACTCTGTCCTCCGCAAGCATACAATCTATTAGTGAATATAAGATAGGTACACAATCCATAAGGTGAAATGTTAAAAACTTACAAAGATGAAGAACTAGAATCTATTCCTGAAAGAGGAGCATTAGAGCAAACCTCGCAAAGTAGGGTTTGAGCTGGACCTTGATGAATGGGTAGGGTTTCCAAGGATGGATGAGAGAAGGTATTCCAGTGGGATGAAACAGCATGAAAGATGGGAAAATAGGGGTATGTTGGTGACGTGTTGAGTTATCCATCTGGTAGGAGTACAAATGATGATAAAGAACCCCTCAAATGGACAGTATTCTTGTGTGGCTCTGACAAATTTTTATTTGTGTACAGTCTAAGAAAAATAGTGACCTCAAATAAAATTAAAATTTAAAACTATAACACATATGAACATGAAGTCATAGTCACCTATACAGATAAGTATTTATCTAACATCTATAATTAGGTATGTTCACAACTGACTCACACACCTATTTTTGTAGTTATAATGTTTCTCTTTGTTGTGTAAAGAAACAAACAAACAAAAAACCAGTTCTTATTATAAAAGTAATGCATTTTCTTATATCATTAAGCAAAAAAGAATAAAACAAGTAACCAAAACCTACTACCCCCAAATATCAGTGTTCACATTGTATATGTATTCTTATCACCTACTGTATATGTACATATATTTTTAATATATTATAAACATTTTTCCTGTCCTTAAATTTTCTGTACATGTATTTCTTTTGCTATATGCTATTCCATTTTATAGACGTGCCATGATTTATGTAACCAATTTCTTATTGCTAGACATCTGGGCAATTTATGCTTTTTCTCTTAAAAAATAGAAAGTCTTGCAATGAACAGCTTTATAATTAAATCTTTGCAACACACATGAGAATTTCCTTAACATAAATACCTACAAGTGGATCCCCTGTTTCACAGAGTGTCTCTCTCTCTCTCTCTCTCTGTGTGGTTAAATTCAATCCAGAAAAGGTGTACCTTCCTCGACTCCCACCTGCAGTAAAGCTATCTTAGTTCTCAAAGACAATGATACAATCTCTTAGGTTGATGTGATAGTCAGAAACACAGTCTGATGATTTAGGCAGAGGCATTAAATCACTAAGACCTGTGTGTAGGAAGTCCTCCAGCTAATATATCTCTCACCCAGAGAACCCCTCCTGTATCCATGAATAAGCATCAATTGCTATTCTCTGCATCACGGATTCCTCTTCATTACCCCCTCAGCCTTGAAAACACTTATATCTACTCCTGATATAAACCATCTAAAAAGCTAAGGTTTGCTGCAATTTTTCATTATGCTGAGACTGATCACAGAGGCATGCCATGACAATCATGAGCACTAACCAGGCGGTAAGTAAGGGCAATTTCATTACAAGTGCACACTTGCATTTCATGCTCCTTAATCTCTGTTACTGCTCCCCCAAGCAGCACATGCTCCCAGCTTGGATTCTGACAATACTTCCTTTGTCAGAAACCATTTCATTCCCAACACATGTGGGTCAGAGAGTCAGAGTCAGAGAAGCTGCTATTGCCAGGAACCTGATCCCTGCCACCTGAGGCAGAGGCAGCTTAAAAAAGCCTCTGTGTGCATTTACACTTACGCCGTTGGCACACATGGCCTGACTCAAAAGAGCAATGTTAACACAAGTGATGGTCCCATCTGGCTCAGTGGCTTTATGTCTTCATAGCCTCCAGATGTTTAGGGAGGTTCCTCTTCTGCCCACCTCTTCTGGTGGTATTAAGGCCAAGGGTACAGTGGAAAATGCCCTGAGACCTGAAAAGCAGCCCTATCTGACATGTCTGAAAGGCCCACTTGCTACACTGTGATTCTTTTCAAAGCATCTGTTAGCCTGAAGTCATGATTATTGAGCAAGGATCATAAATTAAATTAAATTAAATTAAATGACATGTAGGAAATGTTTGACCTGTCAGAAATATAGCCAAATAGAAATTCCTGAGCCAGAGTGATAAGAAAATCAATTCCGTGGCTGGTGGTTGATTAAACCCGACTTCAAGGTATTTCCCTGATATCCGGCTGCCTGGCATAGTATTTACAGAGAATCCCTATGCAAGGTTGACTCCAAATGGGTAAGGTGCCAACTATTGTGAACAGTCTTCAAAACCGTGCTAGTTTAATAATTCTTGGAGCGGGATACTTCTTTGTGGTAGGTGTTGCCTGATGGAGAAAGAGCCACTGGTTTTAAGTGGTTACCTACACTGGGTAAAATGAATCAGACAATGGTCGCACCCTGCTTGTGGGCTGGAGTGCTTTGCAAAATATTTCACAACTAAAATAGTAAAGGCACCAACCAACCAAAATAGACAGTGGCCCAGTCAGAATGGACACCAGCTGTAAAGAACTGGTACTTGTGCTGAATGCACTGCTGGGGTATCAGCTCTGCTTGTGTGTAAGTGTGCAGATAGCAAGAACCACACTGTTAATGAGTACCTACCATGTGCTGGGCACTGGGGATGCATGACGGGCATAGAAGGTTATGAGAGCAGTAAGGCAGGTTAGTGGTGGTGGAGATAGTCGTAGTAGCAGTAGTTGGTAGTAATAGCTATCATTTACTGAGGTCTTATTAGGCACTGAGTACTACTCATAAGGATTTCATTTAATCTTCCCAACAACTCCATAAAGTAGGCATTATCATCCAGATTACGTGGATGAGGTCACTGCAACTCTGAGATATGAAGTAACGTTTCCAAATCCACTCAGATGGCGATGAGCAGAGTTGGAATCCGAAGGACTATCTCTCCAGGAGCCCATACTCTCTCCACTCTCCATGCTGCATTTCTTTGAAAAATTGTAGTGGTCTCGGTTCCACCATCAACAGACCACTTAGTCTCTTCAGTTTCGATATCCTTAATCATAAAATTAGGATAATGATGTCTTCCCTAACAGCTGCTGATGTTTTTTGAAAGAGGAAATGAGATACTATAAATGAATGCACTAGACAGTGAGGTCCTCCAGGTCGGGAACCATGTCATGTCCTCAGGTTGAATACATGCCTTGCACATACTACATTATTCAATTTTAAATGTCTGCTTAAGGTTCTAAGCACATGTAACTTATTGTGAAAACAGTCTCTTCCCTTGAGATATTTGTAACTCGGTGAGATAAGATTTGTATATTAATATCAGAATAACATTCCAAGATAACATATGCTAAGTTCCAAATAATTTGGTATGGTTGTCAGGTAGGAGTAAAGTTCCTTGAAGTAGGTTATGTGAGCATGGAACAAAGCAGATTTCAGGTGGAGCTTTCCTTGGGCCTTGAGGGGCAGGTAGAGCAAAGCTGTGGATGTGTATTAGAAGGGGGGGGGCATTTCAGAAAAGGGGAAAGGCATGACCAAAGACATAGAAGTGGGAGTGTTAAATGCATTTGGAGAATAGTAAATAAATCTCTTTGACTATATTAGAATAGTTATTTTTTTATTTTTATTTTTATTTTTTTTTATTTATTTATTTGAGAGAGAGAATGAGACAGAGAGAGAGAGCATGAGAGGGGGGAGGATCAGAGGGAGAAGCAGACCCCCTGCTGAGCAAGGAGCCCGATATGGGACTCGATCCCGGGACTCCAGGATCATGACCTGAGCCGAAGGCAGTTGCTTAACCAACTGAGCCACCCAGGCGCCCTAGAATAGTTATTTTTAATAGCACAAAATGCCGGGGGAGGGCTGGGGAGGGGCGCAAACACCTAAGTCAGGGAGACAGCATCACTCAAAGCAAATATGCCCGTGTTACCCAGTGTGTGCTTCCATGGATATCCAAAAAAAGGTATCACATAATGCCTCTTATCCTTTTCTTGAAACAATATTCTTTCATGTGAATATACTTAACGCTACTGAATTGTATTTTTAAACTGTTTAGAATTGCTGAATCAATAATATATTGTACACCTAAAACTAATATAATATTGTATGTCAATTATACTTCAATAAAAAAAA
>NW_028016568.1:0-731 GCF_054177405.1 Leptonychotes weddellii
GTGTCATTCAAAGCCCTTGTTTCTTTGTTGATCTTCTGCTTACATGATCTGTCCGTTGCTGTGAGTGGGGTGTTAAAGTCCCCTATTACTAATGTATTATTATCAATATGTTTCTTTACTTTGGTTATTAATTGGTTTATATAACTGGCTGCTCCCACGGGGGCATAGATATTCACAATTGTTAGATCCTCTTGCAGATGGACCCTTTAAGTATGACATAGTGTCCCTCTACATCTCTTACTACAGTCTTTGGTTTAAAATCGAATTTGTCTGATATAAGGATTGCTACCTCAGCTCTCCTTTGAGGTCCATTAGTGTGGTAAATGGTTCTCCAACGCCTCACTTTCAGTCTGGAGGGTCTTTAGGTTTAAATGAGTCTCTTGTAGACAGCATATGGATGGTTCTTGCTTTTTTATCCAATCTGATACCCTGCGTCTTTTGGTTGGAGCATTCAGCCCATTTACATTCAGAGTAACTACTGAAAGATACGAATTTAGTGCCATTGCATTGCCTGTAAAGTCCCTGTTTCTGTAGATTGTCTCTGTTACTTTCTGGTCTAGGTTACTCTTGGGGTCTCTCTTCGCTTACGGAATCCCCCTTAGTATTTCTTGCAGGGCTGGCTTGGTGGTCACATATTCTTTCAGTTTCTATCTGTCCTGTAAGCTCTTTATCTCTCCTTCTATTCTGAATGACAGCCTTGCTGGATAAAGTATTCTTAGCTGCATGTTCTT
>NW_028016569.1:0-731 GCF_054177405.1 Leptonychotes weddellii
CCAATTAGTCTATCAGCTCCAGATCTGAGAGCAGAGCCCTGAGGGAACAGACTGGTGACGTTTTGCTTGAGAGATGAATCAGGAGCAATCTGAAGTAGCACCTCCACCCACTACAGAGTATGCGCCTGCGCACGGCGCGCGCGTGCGCGCACGTGTGTGTGTGTGTGTGTGTGTGTGTGTGTGTGTGTTGGGGGTGGGGTGTTGTGGGCTGTTATTTGTGCCAGTGTGACTCCAGGAAGTAAACTTGGCCATTACAATTTTGCCTGAGATTAACCTGAGACCAAGGTGGGGCAGGTGGCAGCTAGGGGTTGTGTGGTCAAGAGATGGTACACTTTAAAAGCAACCCCAAAAGTGGTGTGGCTCACTGGTCCAGTCCCAACCACTTATAATTTATAGTCCATTCCATTTCTAGCTAAAGAGTTCCAGTGACATCTCCATTCCTTTATCCACTCTTCTCCTGCCTATTTTAGATCAAAGGACTGCTCCATTAAGGCTTTCCCAACAAGAGTCATTTGGGGATGGTGCAGGTGGAAGGAGATGGAAAGATGTCACCTCATACTCACAAGCTATTTTATTTGTGGAGTCTTCATGTATATAAAGTACCTAACAATGTGTCTAGTACTTAGTGGGTTCTTGTTAAGTACTGGTTCTTTTCTTTACCTGGGTCTTAGTTGAACCTTCTAGAAGAAAGACAAAAACAATACCTCCCGTCTCCAAAAAAAAAAAAAAAA
>NW_028016570.1:0-731 GCF_054177405.1 Leptonychotes weddellii
GGTGCCTAATGAATGTGTCCCAAATGTCCTTCATCGCTGGGGCAGCCACTGGTTCCAGCCAGAACTGCTCTGTTGACCCACCCCACCGCATGACAGAACCAGGCTGAGCTCTTGGACAACCTGCAGAAGAGCCCTAGCCAGCGGCGGACTCAGAGCTGGCCTGAGAGCAGAAGAGGCCTTTCCTTCCTGAGGAATAGCTGCAAAGAACCAGCCAAGCCAGAGGCAAGAAGAGGAGGAAAGGGGGAATGGGAATGGAGACAGGAGTCCCTTTGTGTGTGAGGGGGTGGGGGGGTGTCAGGGTGACTGAGGGGGGCTTCAGGCGGTATGGAAAGGGGAGCAGAATGCATCAGTTACATCCTGGAGGGGCCTGACATCCCGAAACCCGAAAGGTAGGAAAAGAGAGCCTGTGGAAAGCATGCAGTCTCTGATTTAGAGAGATCCGCGTTCAAATCCTGCCATATTTCCTATGAGACCTTGAGCCAGTCCCTTCCCCTCTCAGCAAAGGGGCCCAAGAAGACAGCAGCCACCCTGCCAAAGTTCCCCAGCTCCAGAGCCACATCCAAAGCTCAGCAAACCTGGTGCTCCCACCCCACAGCTTGCAGCCCCACCCCCGGCACACTTACCACCCTTCACATCTACCTCCCCGTCCTGCCCTTCTGCCCCTCCTGCCCTGGGCTGATCCACACCACCAGCCACACCCTCCATGCCCTCTCCCTTTCCACAGACTCAGT
>NW_028016571.1:0-731 GCF_054177405.1 Leptonychotes weddellii
TTTTTTTTTTTTTTTAATTTAAACCATGTACAACTTTGGTGCAAATTGTGTTGGGTAAGTTTAACTAAATTACACTATACTAACCAATATGAGTGGATTCCTATAAGAATAGTTATGTGAAGATAAACTATATTAAAAAGCAAAAAGAAAGTCTCAGCTCACCCAGAATCCATCCTGAGGGGTGAACCTCTGCCCTACTCCTCTTTATAATAATACTAAACATAAAAATGTCTTTCATGTGTGAACTGTTATAGTTTATTTAGCTTATTTCACCCTCAAGATTTGACTTCCACTTTATAGATGAGCTATCTGAGGTTGGACAGGTTCTGTAACTTAGCCAGGGTCTCACAGATGCTAGAGTTACTCGTTGAAGAACTATACCCAACTCTACTACTTCCTTCTTGAAACAGAGAAGTTACATTTTTAACTATTTTAAACACCGAGCTTTTGTTTCTGATGCTGTTGAATGCCTTCCACATAACCTTTAGGTAACTAAATAAAATGCAATTCTAAAAGTGTTACTTCTGCTTAAAACCATTGAATAGCTTCTCCTCATGGTCCCCCAGACCAGCAGTAGCAGCATCATGTGGGAATTGCTAGAAATGGAAATTTTCAGGCCCCACCTCAGACCTAGTAAGTCAGAAATGGAGGATGAGGCTCAAAAATCAGAGAGGTAGACAAACCATGAGAGACTCTGAACTCCAGGAAAGAAACTGAGGGTTATAGAAGGG
>NW_028016572.1:0-731 GCF_054177405.1 Leptonychotes weddellii
GCAGAGGAACTCTGCCCATGGACAATGAAGTCCCTGAATTTCCCTATGTTCTGATTTAATGCAAATGTATCCATCATATAACAGACCTAGCAAAGTCTTGGTTTTGTTGTTGTTTCATCATCCAAATGTATAATTACAGCCTGAGCACCAGACTGTAACATCTAGATCTCAACCCAATAGTCTGAATGTAAGGGACCAAAGTCAGCTCCATAGAGAAACTCGGTCCTCCAGGCCTCAGGAAACTTCAATAGCATTCCCCGGTACATCCATGAGTAAGGAGTTGCCCTAAGGGGCTCAAATGAGCAGTCCTGGTCTTGGACAGAATCAAGGCATTTCTACAAGAGAGCTAGGAGTCAAAGAGTTATAAATTCTGTGCCAGGTGATAGGCAGCATAGGCTCTTTTCAGACACTTATAAGCTCTTGGATCTTGGTAAGCTATTCTCTTAGTTTGAGGTTTCCATTATTAGAGGTTTTTGAACAGTCTACTGGAGAGTTGTTGGGTTTTTGGGGAAAAACCTCAAGGACATAGGAATCAAGAAAGAAGAAACCTGGTGAGACTCTACCTATCCCCTATTTCACCCTGAACATCTCCTGCCTGACTTCTCTTGTAGAGTATGACTGAGCAGGATTTGTTTTGAATAAAGATTTTTGCTGTGGACAAAACACTACCCTAGGACAGCTTGAAAGCGTCTGGACATTCTCCAAAGCCTTTCCTCACTCTAATATTCTCA
>NW_028016573.1:0-731 GCF_054177405.1 Leptonychotes weddellii
TGGAGACTCTTAATTGGGTGACATCTCCAGTGAAACTCGCCCTTCCACACCTGCAGGGGCTCGGGCAGGACCTGATGGAAGCAATCCAGCCAGGCTGGGGGCGCGACAGGGCCCCGTTAAAACACGCCGCAAGCCGCCGCTGGAGGATGCCGTCCTTCGTGGTCTTGACTGCTGGTCGTTCCCACGCTAGAAAGGAGGGCTGGGGAGGGACGTGCTTCCCATCGAGAGGCCAGGGCACGGGTTCCGCCCAGGGTCCCTGGACGGAGGGAGGGAGGGCCATTTGGTGCAAATCTCCACGTGTGGGGATGTGGGAGTCATCCTAACAGCCACAGATGTTGGGAGTGTGGTCCAGGATACGGGGTTCCTTGAGAATCCTTGGGGGGCGGGCATCCCCGTCTGGACCCCTGCCTTCTCATCCAAGGTTCTGGGAGTCCATCTGATTCTTTGGAGAAATAGGGGTGATTTTTTGGCTATTAAGAAAAGAAGGCTATGTTTTTATTGAATATCTGAAACTAACATTTCATGAACTATCGTGAACGAACATTTTGTGAATTTTTTTCTTCCTTTCATTCATTCAGTCTTGACCCGCTTGTCCACTCAGGTGTCCTGCCAGGCACCAGGAGCACATTCCCTTGCTGAACCCCCGCAAACCCTGTGATTTCTGTTTTCTAAAAGAGCAAGCTGAAGAAACAGAGAGTTTCACTGACCCCCTGAAGTCCCCAGCCAGCGAG
>NW_028016574.1:0-731 GCF_054177405.1 Leptonychotes weddellii
TCATAATTAGAGGTAGATGACCTCATACATTTTTCTACCAGCAATATCTTTAAGCAACTATACCTTCTTTGATAAAGGAAACAGTATTTACTTCATTCTGAAGTAGGCCAAACTTCATCCTAGAGCAGCAAATCTCAACTGGGGCACCCAGAAGACATTGGGCAATGTCTGGAGACATTTTCGATTGTCACACCTGGGAGGGGACAGCTCCTGGCATCGGGGGGGGCTGAGACCAGGGATGCTGCGAGACATCGTACAGTGCATAAGACAGACACCACAACATAAATATCTCGCCCAGAAGGTCAGTAATGCTGAGCCTGAGGAACCCTGGTCTAAAGGGAGACTGGAGAAACTATATCCTCATTTAATACGGAAGAAATATTTATTTCATTCTGAAACTGGCATTAGGGAGGCACTTTATGTAAGTTTATGTAAGGTATGTATACCTTACAGTGTGGGGAGAGTGCTCTGTCATGAGAAGGGTTCAGGCACCACTAACTGGCTCCCCGCCAGGGGCGCCGGAGGTGTGTGTGGGGGGGAAGGGATGGATGCATGGGTGTGGCCTGACTCCAAGGTTCCATCTTCTTTTAAGATATAGGACTCCTTTTAAAAAACATCAGCAAATTTGCCTCATACTTGCCAATATCAGAACATGGAAAGAGAAAAGATAGTACCTACTCTATTCATATTATTTTCTCTCTCCCATATTAGCTAAGAGAATCAAAACTTCA
>NW_028016575.1:0-731 GCF_054177405.1 Leptonychotes weddellii
TTTTTTAAAGATTTTATTTATTTATTTGACAGAGACAGAGACAGCGAGAGCAGGAACACAAGCAGGGGGAGTGGGAGAGGGAGAAGCAGGCTTCCTGCTGAGCCGGGAGCCCGATGTGGGACTCGATCCCAGGACCCTGGGATCATGACCTGAGCCGAAGGCAGTCGCTTAACCAACTGAGCCACCCAGGCGCCCCATATTATCACATTTTAGAATAAAACTGAAGTTTTAGAATTTTTAAATAACCCAGAGGGCCATGGTAACTACAAAACTCACATTTACATTCCTGAACGATTTAATCTGGGATGCTGACAAGGTTTAGAAGGTATTAGATTAAAAGCAATGACACCAATAATGACATACTGGAGCATTAACTGGGAATGAAATGGGATGGCTGGATGCTGCAGGCGCCTGCTGTGTGGAATTGAGTGAGATTCATCAAACAAAGAGAGAGAGCAGAATGTTGCTTAAAATTCTCCGAAATAGATATGCAGATACACATTTTAAATGACCGTAACTGTGAAACCAGAGCGTGGAAAGAAAAATTAGAAGCTTTAAACTTTGAGTCAGCTTTGCTTAAAATGAAAAGAAACTATAGGAAACCATGGTATTTGATGACAAGCCTTGAGAGAAAAGAATCTTGTTGACACACATGCTCTGCAACTTCCATAAACTGTGTGGAGTATTACTCATTCCTCCAACAGAAGGAAGAACACAAAGAGCCAGGCTGT
>NW_028016576.1:0-731 GCF_054177405.1 Leptonychotes weddellii
AAATTCAATTAAAAATATATTCAGTGACAACAATAAAATTCCAAAGAGTATATATAAAAAAATATTAGTTGATGCAAATTTCGTTAAGATTAATTTGACAATATATATTGAGGACTGAAATCAACATAATTCTCTGTCCCTGTATCGAATAATACTGACCATTTCTCTTATCTTAAAATATTAAGGACAAGCAAATATCTGCTTCTGGGAGATCCAGACAGTAGGCTAACTAAACTAGCTTTCTTATCAAGATTAATAGTTTGCTTAAGACTCACTTCAAGACCCTTACCTCATTTTGTACACCAATCCAAAGACAGATTATTAAAAAAAAAATAACCCCAAAACAACAATAACAAAAAAACCCACAGACAGATGATCATAAATATTTGCCTAATCTCAAACAATTTCATACATTGCAAGTCTCACCTTACTATCACACAACTCAGGTCCTCAAACTCTACGAATATACTCTCCTCACTTTCCCCTGATGAAACACTACTGATGCTATGTCAAGTTGGTATTCCCCCTTATTACAGGAAGTCTAATAAACTTAACTTTGCTTAATCAACAGGTTCGGTTTTTTTTTTCCTGGTAGTCTTTGGGAGGACAAAAGTCAACAATATCAAAGCATTTGAACTATTACATAGAACTAAAGATTCTATTTCCACGAATTTATCCTTAGGAAGGAATCCAAGCTTAGTCTATGCATATTTAATTATAAGAATATTAAT
>NW_028016577.1:0-731 GCF_054177405.1 Leptonychotes weddellii
GTCAAATAAATAAGTAAAAAATCTTTTTAAAAAAAAAAAAAAGGACGTCTTTCACCCTACTTTATTAGAAAGCTCTGCTTAGTTGCAGAGTGATTCCCAGCCTGGTGAATGAGACGCTTATTAATATCTGATTGTTAAAATTTAAACAGTGACAGAACTGGAAGAGACCTTAGAAATCTTACCACATAGTCATTTAATTTCATAGATGAGGCCCAAGTAAATGGAGTCATATAACCCAGGTTACACAGCAGGTAAGCAGTGGTGGCACCCTTATTGAGAAGCCTTTGTCTATATTTGAAATATATATATGCCAGAACCAGGGCATTTTTCTGGCCTTCGTTTTGAATAAGGTTATTCTATTTAACACACACTAAGAAAGTTCTGAACTTATGAAGGTATTTTTGAATTGAAAGTTAGTTTTGGTAGAGGCATGGGCCTTTCCCCATTCTGCTTTTTATCTTTTTCTTTCCCCAAATGTCTTGTGAATTCAGAACTTCTACCTTAAGGTAGAGAACAAATGGCCCTCTTCTAGGGTAGGATTGGTGCTGAGTTGTAGGCATATAGGCTCAAGGAGAGTCATGGGGTGGGGATTCTCTGGGTGATGGCCCTTTCCTTGCTTGACTCAGAGGCACTGAGGAAGCCAGGTGAAGGTTATTCTGGGTGGTCTGGGGATTTCTGCAGTCTAGACCTCCCAGCCCATCTTTAGCTTCAAATGGAGAAAACCTGATCCC
>NW_028016578.1:0-11349 GCF_054177405.1 Leptonychotes weddellii
AAAAAAAAAAAAAAGAAATGGTCACTACTGCTCTATATCCCTTGCTCCGCTTTATAAGTTACCCATGGAGGGATGGTTTCTCCATCTTGTGTAACCCTCCAGTAGGCTTGGATAATCTAATACAACCCGTCTGTAGGTCAGGCTAAAATTATTAAGTCATAAAATAAATGTTTATCATGTCATCCTTGTGTAAGGGATTCTTATTCTTTCAAGAAAATAAAACAATACAACACAATCACTGCCTTGTAGGATGTTAAAGGTATAAGATATATACAAATGGCTTAAATATATATGGTCCCCCAAGGGCAAGTCAAAATAATCCAAACTCCCTATTTTGGCACACAGAAACCAAAAATAAATTTCATTCTGGTGAAGTCTAGTTAATCACCAGGTTTACCCATGTGAGAGGCAGAGCGAAATTATGATTAAGGATAAATAGTGAGATACAATTAGTATGTTTAGCACAAAGCCTCAACGTAGCGATGGCTCAGTAAACATTCACTATTTCGGGTCACAACAAGTACCAAAATAGTAAAAATTGCAGGAGAAGAAGCATTTACCATTCAAGGGGAGCTTTCAACCTTTTATGTGAAAAGAAAATCGTATACAAGCCTTTTGATTTCAGGGGAGACCAAGAAGAGAAAAGACTAAGCTGTGGCATATATTTATTGCAGAAGAATGATGAATATAATGCAATGAAGAAAATAAAGTATAAAGAAGTTCCTCTGAGAGTTTAGGAGAGGAGGCTATTTCAGGATATAAAATAATATTTATTTTATCTTAGTTCTACCTAGGGCTGTCAAATTCGTGGTTCGTTCCTGAGTCTATTTCAAAGACTGGCTTGTTCTTTCAGAATACACATGCAAAAGTAAGAGATATAATGTTGAAAAAAAATATCTGGATAGCTCAAGGCCAAAAGCATATTGTTAAACAAAAATCAAGACTTAGGAAGAAAATGTATGGAGAGTACACAATACTATTTCAGGATAAGTGACTTTTTTAAAGATGGCAGCCAAAACACTACACCTAAGGGGACCAAAACATGCCACAAAAGAAAGATGGACCCAATTAATTAGTATAGTCGTGAAGTCATACGGACAGCAGCACCATTGGTTTCAGACCCTAAGGAGAGACGATATAAACCAGTATACTGTTACCAAACCAGATTATTTCTCTTATTTTGAGAGACACAGAATCTTGGAAGTGGGCAAGAACTTTTAAGAATCACTCTTCTATAAAAGGTCTTTCTAATTATCACCTGAAATTATCTGAATAGCTCTAATGTTGCAGAATATTTTTATCTTATAGGAGGACACGCTCGTTTTTTCACTGTTCTAAGAATTAGGCTTCTTCCTGATTTTTGAGCTAAAATCTTTCTTCCGCTAATGTCTACCTTTTGATTCTAGTTCTCTCTACACATCCTAAGCACTCACTCTTTTTCCTATGACAACTTTTGAACTCTAAAATAATCAGACTACCTGTTGCTACCTCTCCATATTCTACCACTTAACCAAGCCATGTCATTTCCAGGTTCTCCAATATCCTAATTTCTTCTCTCTGAAAGTACCAGAACCCCAGATATGAGTAAGTACCAAAGACATGTATAACCAGTACCACCCAGTACCTCCCAGGTCAGTAATTCTCATACTATCTCTAGTGAACTACCACTAAGCTTTTATCCCTCTCTCTATCGAGGACCAAAGTTTCGTTTAAAAGTTTTTGGTAGAGGAGTGAAAAAAGATACAGAACATAAGCTCTGTTTATTATTATTACATTGATCTCATATAAAATTACTCGGTCAATTGCTTTCTCTTAATTTCTTTCCTTATCTCATCATAAACCAGTAATGAACTGTTATGGACTAAAAGCACTGTTCCAGGTAACAGATGCTTTACTTAAGCTGACATAGTCCATACTTGTGTGACTATTGAAAGTAAATGATTTCCCTGAACTCTGTCAACCAAATTCATGTTAATACCTAATAAGCTACATTATTCCATCCAGATCTGTATTATTGAATTTCTTTTGAGAATATAAATTCAATAATCTTAATACCTTAATGACTGTAATATGTCAATTTGCTATTATCAACAATTCCTATCTTTATTTTCTTATGTATTTTTATTATTAAAATAATACACTTTCAAGGTAGATAACATAAAAGATGCAAAAAAATATACGGTATATAGAGAATAAAAGTAAAGCCTGTCAAAGTTCCACTTTTTAAGCCTAGCAAATTAGATCATTGTCTTTATAGTCAGAACAAAAACTAAATTTAAATGCAGATCTATAAATTACTATATATGGACTTTGAGCAAGTAATTTATTTACCTAAGCTTTCTCATTTTGAGAAAAGAAGATAAAAGCCTCTGTATAAGTTAGTTGTGAGCATTAAATGAGATCACTTTATAAAGTGCTTTATAAAGGGAAGGCAAATAGTAAATTCACACAAAAAAATTAAATGTTATTACCAGATATAATATTACACTGTTCATAATTAAGTGTTTTTCCCCATATATTTTGTGCACAATTGAGATTTTACTGTACTTTTTTATCCTATTGTTTTTACTTAATGTTATATTATACAAATATCCCATCACGTTAAATTGTTTTTAAGAGATCATTCTAATGGCTTCATTGTTGTGAGTTCCTGTTCTCCTCTCCAGAATATTAGGTATCTTTACTATTTTTGTATTTTCTGCCATTTTGAAAGATGATTTTTGTAACTTCATCCAAATGACTGAGACAAATTGCTGAAAAAAAAAAAATCATCTTGTAGTTCACCAGTGGAGATCTTCCTTTAGGTCAGTGGTTCTCAAATTTGATCATTTTTCTTTTATAGAGGAAAGTATGCTTTTACTAATGATACAAAAACATAAGCATTTGCAAAATTATGTGGATCACAATCTTTTTTTCTGATAAGGACATGTCATTTCAGGGCTAAAATTTCCTACTTTTTTCTACCCCATGAGCACATCTTTTATTATCCCAGATAGGGCTCAGCAAACTACAGCCTGCCTGCATGCCAAATCTAGCCCACTTTCTATTTTTGTCAATGCTGTACTGGAACAAGCCATGTTCATTAGGTTACATGTTGTCGGCGGTGGTTTTCACATGAAAATGATAGAGTAGTTACAACAGAGACCATATAGCCTACAGAGCTGAAAATATTTACTTTCTGGCACTTTAGGAAAAAGTCTGTCAGGTCCTTCCCTAGATAAATGAGAAGAAAATAAATGGAATTAATGGGTAAGCACTATTTTTGTCCCCGCATTTTCCCTTTTTTTTTAGTGAAGTATAGTTGACACAAAATGTTACATTAATTTTTACGTATACAACATAGTGATTCGACACTATGCCTTATGCTACCCTCACCACAGGTGTAGCCACCATCTGATACCATGTAGGACTATTACAATGTTATTGAACAAATTCCCTATGCTGTACCTTTCATCCTCGTGACTTACTCATTCCATAACTGAAACCCTGTACCTCCCACTCCCTTTCACTCATTTGGGCAAGTAATGATTTTACTGCAAGTGGAAACCCAAACTACCATCATGATCTGAGGCTTAAATAAAATAATTTTAAAAATTGTGGCACATTGAGGCTGGATGGCACACACAGGTCAAACTCAGGAGATCTTGTTCCACAGCATCTATAAAGTATCTATGGAGTAAGGAATGAGTTGATGTCCAGAAGATATTACAATGTTTTGTTAGCATTTATTCTACCTGGGGTTAATTTAACATCTCTTAATTTAATCATTTTCATTAAATTTGGGACATTTGGGACCATTTATTTCTTCGTTTCTGTTCATTTTCTCCTCTTCTTCAGGAACTCTCATTAACATACGATGAAGACTAGGTTTTCACAACATGTCATCTGAACATCTAAGGTTCTGTTCATTTTCCTTTTGTCTTTTTCTCTTTGTTCTTCAGTTTAGATCATTTCCATTGATCTATCTTCAAGGTCATAGATTCTTTCTTCTGCCAACTCGTATTTGCTGTTGATTTCATCTAGTGAAATTTTCAGTTCAATTACTATGCTTTTCATCTCTAGATTTTCCATTTGGAAATTGAGTAAAGGACAGATTCCCTTCTAGAGTCTTCTGAGAGACCACCACTCTACACAAACCTTGATTTTAAGATCTCTGGCCTCCAGAACTATAAGAGAATAACTTTCAGCTGTCTTAAGTGACCATGTTTGTGATAACTGGTTACAGCAGCCTTAGGAAATGAATACAGACACCATCCAAAATCTTGACACAGACTCCATGAGCATAATAAAATGACTGCCATTTTATGCCATTTAGTTTGAGGTGATTTGTCACACACCAGTAGATTACCAGATCAATTCACGTGTAGATATTTGGAAATTCTGAAATGCTCAAAATGAACACTGTTAACTATGCATTATTGCTCTTGTCCCAAGTTATCATCCAAATTTTCATTTGCAATCATTCTTCCTTTCTCATTTCAAAGCAGTGTTAATTTTGCACCATTATTATTAGATTATTGGGAGGGATTATTTGCTATCTCTACAATCTGTAGTACAATCTTTTGTGTATTTTAGTCCATGATTTTCCAGTTAGATAAGATATGTATGCATCATGGCTTACTGATGAGTCATGTATTTTCTTATTGCTTAAGCTGGTGTGTGTGTGTGTGTGTATGTGTGTATACACACACATATGTATACATTTCTACCAAATTAACTTCCAGAATGGCACTTAATTTGTGGTCTGCTGCTTGTGAATTTTGGCATTTAAATAAATTGCAATATAGTATTAAAACAAATTACTGAGTAATTACTAATTTTATAAAACATCATTTCATAATATTAAATCATGGATATATAGTCATGTTCTCTTACAAACAAAATAAAGATTATTTTTCCACTGAATATGGCATTTTTTCCTAAGTAAGCTTAAGAAAAAAAGAAAAAACACACACAACAACTTTAGTTAGCTTTGCAATAGTTGCTTTCACACCCACTTATAAAGTGACCAGAATTCCACTTAAGGGTGATATTATGCAGCATATGACTCTTTCCTGTGTATAAGCAATCTTTGTGATATGCCTGGCTTACATTAACATGTATAAAGACTCCGTCAATTTCCTCAACTGTCAGCCTAATTACCCTTTAAAAAAGAAGAGCAGGTTAATTTGGCAAGACTTGAGCTTACTAAAGATGTTAGCTAATGGTTAGTATTTTCTTTACTAAGAACACTCAAGTCATTTCCTTAATAATTCATTCTAAAGTGTTAGCATAAATCAACTCCAAACTCTCTAGTTCTCAGCTTCTGAAATCTAATTTACTCCCATCTGGAAAATCTTTGTACTTGTACACCTTTATCCTTATGGTGCATTTTCAGACATTTCCAGTAATAGATACAACGCCCATCTAGCCAAGAATCAGAACAATAATAAAGTCCTGGATATTTTTGTTGTTTATAAATTCCACTGTTACAAAATCCAAAACTCCAAAATTAAAATTTCAGGGTTTTTCTCCCCCAATGTGACCTTTACTCATTTATTTTGCCACTTAATTCTTAACCTTCTGCTGACTCAGATCATCTTTGACACTAAAATTTAAAAAAATAAATTTTAAAAACCCTGATCATTTCATTTTTATTGATTATGTTAAAACTTGCCTATATCTGCTTGCCACTGGGTTCAAATCACAGTCTAATTCTTGCTTACAGTGATTACAAGTATTGCATTTCTCTAGGTAATTTTGGCTGAGTTTTGCACAATTAGGGAAAATACAGTAGAAAATTTGTCTCATTTTCTGCTCATTGTGTCCTCATTCTCTTCCTTTAGATGGAGTTCAGTTAAATTTAAAAAGAACCGGGAACCTGGGTGGCTCAGTCAGTTAAACGTCTGCCTTCGGCTCAGGTCATGATCCCAGGGTCCTGGGATCAAGCCCCGCATCGGGCTCCCTGCTCAGCTTCTCCCTCTCCCTCTGCCCCCCAATCCTGCTTGCTCTCACTCTCTAGTGCTCTCTCTCTCAAATAAATAAATAAAAGCTTTAAAAAATTTTTTAAAGAACTGACAAAAATAAAAGTAAAATTTAAAAAGTAAATTCATAAATTCCTCTGGCTCTCTTTAAGCTTTCATTCTGAGGGAATGCGTTAAGCAAGGCTGCTTCCTACTTATATATTTTAAAAAAGATTTTTAGAGAAGCCAACCCTATTTTTATATTCAATTCTAAACTATGATATAGCTCTTTTCTTCCCAGTGCATTGACACTTCTGCTTTCCTTTGCTATTTATGGAAGTATAATAGAAGGTAACTCTAGCTGCTGTAATGCACAAAATGTCCTAAAACAAAGTTTAACATGGGTATTCCTATTAAACAAATGGCTCTCCTCCAAGTGGAAAATCAGCCATCATGCTCCTTCCAGATTTTGACTTCACCATATTCAACATGGCTTCCAAGGTTACTGGGCCCATTTGCATCAAGCCAGCATGATGGGAGAGAGAAAGGAAGATCTCTCATTGAAGATTTATGTGTGCCATGGCTTGAATTGGTACACAGCACATTTGCCAACATTCCATTTGCTCACTTACTCATTCACATGGCCAAACCAAACCGCAAGGGAGGCAGAGAAATGCAGTACAGGAATATTGAAAAAAGAGTGAAACTGACTTGAGGATCAGACAGCCATTCTCTGAAATAGGAAGAGAAAGACTAAAGGTTTTGAGAAATAATGGACAAGAAAGATATAAATCATATGATAACAACTGTCCTTTCTATGAAATACTGAGATTTACTACTGATAGTTCAAATGAAGCAAAATGTTGAATGATTCTTAGGTAATGCATTTGTAGTTAGGAAGAATTTTTGCATTAGTCAAGGGCATTATTTTCTAAGAAAATTCCAACTCCATATCCCTAGCATATATCAATATTCATAATTATATTTATATAAAGAATGAAAAATGTAAACATGTTAAAGAGTGCCTGAGGGAGACCATGTTTGTCTCTTGAACACTGATGAACCTCAATTCCCTAGAAAAGTATGTGGCACAGAGTTGACAATATATAATGTTTCAATGGTTTAAATGAATAAGAATTTATAGGTACTTTCTCATTCACAAATATACATAGTGCTCTCCCTTTCTGAGTTGATTTACAGTGACGCTTGAATACATTAATTGTGGGGACAAGCTTGAGTTTTTTCAACTGATGTTTTATCTGACAAATGTATTTTTTTTAATTTAAAGTCAATTAGCCAATATATATTATTGGTTTCAGATGTAGGTTCAGTAATTCATCAACTGCATATAACACCCAGTGCTCATCACATCACATACCCTCCTTAATGCACATCACCCAGTTATCCCATCCCGCCACCCACCTCCCCTCCAGCAACCCTCAGTTTGTTTCCTATCGTTAAGAGTCTCTCATGGTTTGTCTCCCTAACTGATCTCTTCCCATTCAGTTTTGCCTCCCTTCTCCTATGATCCTGTGCACTGTTTCCTATATTCCACTTATGAGTGAAACCTTATGATAATTGTCTTTTTCTGATTGACTATTTCACTCAGCATAATAGCCTCCAGTTCCATCTACATAGATGTAAATGGTAAGATTTTTATACCATGTTATAACCTTGGACCCATTTTTCTTTGAAGAATAAAAAGAAAAAGGTGTAGCCATCAAAAAAACTTGAGGAATGGGAGGTGGAGCAATATGGCAGAAGAGTAGGAGACCTAAATTTCATCTGGTCCCAGGAATTCAGCTAGATAGGGATTAAACCATTCTGAACACCTACGAACTCAACAGGAGATCAAAGAAAAGAATAACAGCAACTCTCTGAACAGAAAAGCAACCACTTTCTGGAAGGTAGGATGTGCGGAGAAGTGAATCCAAGGTGATATTCGGGAAGATAGGTGATGGGGGAGGGGGCCTCTGTCAACTGCTACCGGCAAGTGATAGAGCCACGGAGCACAAAATCGGAACATTGAGAAGTCGGCTTTGCTGAGGGACGTCGTTCCAAGGGCTAAGCGGGCAGTGGAACCCTTGCTGTGATAGTGTGGTCACTAGACCCTCGTAGTCACAGAAAGACTGGGGGTGCCTGAGTGTGGCAGAGCTCCCAGGGATCGCAGCGGGAAAGCTAGCTGCAGAGACAGAGCCGAGGAATGGGCTCTCAGCTCAGGGTTGCCATAAACCATGATCCGCAGCACAGTCAGGCCACTGCTCCTCCAGCAGGGACCCAACAAGCGGCAGATCCAGGGAGACTCCCCCTCTTCCCCTGGGGGGAGAGGCAAAGGAGTGCACGGCAGGGATCTGCTGGGTTTGGAGACTCCACACGGGGTCATGCACCAGAGATAGAAATGCTCAGTCACAGGCCAGGTGAGCACGGAGTGCGGCCAGAGACTGGAGAGACGGGAGTGATTGCCTGTTTTTTTCTGGAGGCTCATTGAGGAGTGGGGCCCCAAGTTAACAGCTCCTCTGGGACAGAGATTGGGAGGCCGCCATTTTCACTCTTGTCCTCCAAGGCTGTATGGAAAGCTTGCAGGGAAAAAAAGCTCCCAAGAGCTAACCCGAGCAAATTACTTAGCCTGCCCCGGACAAGGGCGGTGCAATTCCGCCTCCAGCAAAGACATTTGAGAATCACTGCAACACGCCCCTCCCCCAGAAGATCAGCAAGAACAGATATTCAAGATCGAGTTTACCAATCAATGAGAAATGCAGAACTCTAGCACTAAGGGAATACAGCACACAGAATTCATGGCATTTTTCCCCATGATTCTTTAGTCTTTCAAAGTTAATTGTTTAATTTTCTTTATTTTTTTTTCTATTTTTTTTAACTTTTCTTTTTTCCTTCTTCAAACAACACCTTAATTATCAATCCCTTTTTTTAAAAGAACAAGAGGCAGTACCAACTGCCAGGGACGTAATCAATATGGACATTAGTAAGATGTCAGAAATAGAGTTCAGAATGAAGATTTTAAAGATACTAGCTGGGCTTGATAAAAGCATGGAAGATACTAGAGAATCCCTGCCTGGAAAAATAAAAGAACTAAAATCTAAACAAGTTGAAATCAAAAAGGCTATTAATGAGGTGCAATAAAAAATGGAGGCTCTGCTAGGATAAATGAGGGAGAAGACAGAATTAGTGATACAGAAGACCAAATGATGGAGAATAAAGAAGCTGAGAAAAAGATAAACAACCACTGGATAATGAGGGCAGAATTTGAGAGATAAGTGATACCATAAGATGAAACGATATTAGAATAATTGGGATCCCAGAAGAAGGAGAGGGGGAGAAGGTATACTGGAGCAAATTATAGCAGAGAACTTCCCTAATTTGGGGAAGGAAACAGGCATCAAAATCCAGGAGGCACAGAGAACCCCCCCTCAAAATCAATAAAAATAGGTCAACACCCCGACATCTAATAGTAAAACTTATGAGTCTCAGAGACAAAGAGAAAATCCTGAAAGCAGCTCAGGACAAGAGGTCTGTAAACTACAATGGTAGAAACATTAGATTGGCAGTAGACCTATCCACAGAGACCTGGCAGCCAGAAAGGACTGGCATGATATCTTCAGAGCACTAAATGAGAAAAATATGCAGTCAAGAATACTCTATCCAGCTAGGCTATCATAGAAAATAGAAGGAGAGAGAAAAAGCTTCCAGGACAAACAAAAACTAAAGGAATTTGCAAACACGAAACCAGACCTACAAGAAATCTTGAAAGGGGTCCTCTAAGTAAAGAGAGAGCCTAAAAGTAACACAAACCAGAAAGGAACACAGACAATATACAGTAACAGTCACCTTACAGGCAATACAATGGCACTAAATTCGTATCTTTCAGTAGTTTCCTGAATGTAAATGGGCTAAATGCCCCAAACAAAAGACATAGGGTACCAGACTGGATTAAAAAAAAAACAAGACCCATCGATATACTGCCTGCAAGAGATGCATTTTAGACCCAAAGACACCTCTAGATTGAAAGTGAGGGGGTGGAAAACCATTTACCATGCTAATGGACACCAAAAGAAAGCTGGGGTGGCAATCCCTATATCAGACAACTTAGATTTTAAAGCAGAGACTGTAATAAGAGATGAGGAAGGACACTATATCATAATTAAAGTATCTATGCAACAAGATATAACAATTTTAAATATCTATGCCCCGGACATGGGAGCAGCCAATTATATAAGCCAATTAATAACAAAATCAAAGAAACACATAGACAACAATACAGTAATAGTAGGGGACTTTAACACCCCCCTCACTGAAATGGACAGATCACCTAAGCAAAAGATCAACAAGGGAATAAAGACTTTAAATGACACACTGGACCAAATGACTTCACAGACATATTCAGAACATTCCATCCCAAGGCAAGAGAATACACATTCTTCTCTAGTGCCCATGGAACATTCTCCAGAATAGATCACATCCTAGGTCACAAATCATATCTCAACCGGTACCAAAAGATTGGGATCATTCCCTGCATATTTTCGGACCACAGTGCTTTGAAACTAGAACTCAAACACAAGATGAAAGTCAGAAAGAACTCCAGTACATGGAGGCTAAAGAGCATCCTACTAAAGAATGAATGGGCCAACAAGGAAATTAAAGAAGAATTTTAAAAATTCATGGAAACAAATCAAAATGAAAACACAACTGTTCAAAATCTTTGGGATGCAGCAAAGGTGGTCCTAAGAGGAAAGTATATAGCAATACAAGCCTTTCTCAAGAAGCAAGAAACGGCTCAAATACACAACCTAACTCTACACCTAAATGAGCAGGAGAAAGAACAGCAAATAAAGCCTAAACCCAGCAGGAGAAGAGAAATAAGATCAGAGCAGAAATCAATGAAATAGAAATCAAAAGAACAGTAGAACAGTTCAATGAAACTAAGAGCTGGTTCTTTGAAAGAATTAGTAAGATTGATAAACCCCTGGCCAGACTTATCAAAGAAAAAGAGAAATGACCCAAATCAACAAAATCATGAATGAAAGAGGAGAGATCACAACCAACACCGAAGAAATACAAACAATTATAAGAACGTATTATGAGCAGCTATACGGCAGCATATTAGATAATCTGGAAGAAATGGATGCATTCCTAGAGCAAACTACCAAAACTGAACCAGGAAGAAATAGAAAACCTGAACAGACCCATAACCAGTAAGGAAATTGAAAGAGTCATCAAAATTCTCCTAACAAAAAAGAGCCCAGGACCAGATGGCTTCCCAGAGAAATTCTACCAAACATTTAAAGAAGAATTAATACCTCTTCTTCTGAAACTGTTCCAAAAAATAGAAATGGAAGGAAAACTTCCAAACTCATTTTATAAGGCCAGCATTACCTTGACCCCAAAACCAGAA
>NW_028016579.1:0-731 GCF_054177405.1 Leptonychotes weddellii
GGAGCTGATCCCTCTGCCCCGGGCCCCTCAGGGGACTAGAGGACAGATCCCACAGAAAGGACATTGGGGCACCAACGCAACATGGCCTCCTTCACCGCGTGGCCCAGCGCAGCTCTGTTTGCCGACCACCACATACGGCAAGCGGGGTGTCCCCCAGCTCTGCACTCCTGGACTCCCGGTAGAGGGAAGGCCCCACACCCACACCTCGTTTGTGAGCTTAACCTTGGCCTAAAAGGTAGTCTGGAAGAGATCCAAGTTCTCCCAGCCACGAGTAGATGCCATTAGGTTGGGCAGTCATGCATGGCCCTTCACGTGAAAATACAGAAGAGGGTCTCTGGCCATGTGAACCTAAGGGGGTCACAGGCCCTGGACGTGGACATTTCCCTGGAAACATAAACATAAACATTTAATAACTACAAAAATTAAACACTTCTAAATAACAAAGCACTCTTTTTATTCTTCTGTATTTTATTTTATTTTTTTAAAGATTTTATTTATTTATTTATTATTTGAGAGAGAGAGGGTGAGAGACAGAGCACGAGAGGGGAGAGGATCAGAGGGAGAAGCAGACCCCCCGTTGAGCAGGGAGCCCAATGTGGGACTCGATCCAGGGACTCCAGGATCATGACCTGAGCTGAAGGCAGTCGCTTAACCAACTGAGCCACCCAGGCGCCCTATTCTTCTGTATTTTATACAATGGAAGCTTTAGAGTTTTTTTCCTTTTATTAGAT
>NW_028016580.1:0-731 GCF_054177405.1 Leptonychotes weddellii
GTGGTGCACCGTGGGGTGAGCATGGACAAAGTGGGATGTTACTGACTGCCCTCAGAAAGATGGATTAGGAGCCCACACAGTCATCTGGTGAGAGAGAATCATGGAACCACCATCATTTCCTGAGCATTTACTATGCCAGGCACTGTTCTGAGCATTCTCCACACACTTTCTCATTTAACCTTCATCACTAACTTGAGAAGAAAGGGATCCATTTGGCAATTGAGGAAAACCCAAGCTCAGACATGGTAAGTGAAATAACTCACCTAGGCCCCGTGGCTAATGTGGTTGGAGGTGGGAAGATTGAAGGTAGCTTTGAACTTTCTGGCATGGATATTAACTGGGATAGGGAAAGCAGCATAAGTGATAGGAAGTGGAAAAGTTGAATTAATCTTTGGACATGTGGACTTTGAGGTGCCTGCAAGATATCTATGGGGAAGAGCTAAGGGCTGGAAATAAACACTCAGGAGTGATTGGCCTTCTTTAGAGATTTTTCCACCTCTAAATTATTCAAACCTTCAATACAAGTCTGAATTACAATGTTTCCATCATAAAACTGCATTTCTTACTTGTTTCCTTTACTTAAATAAGAGGTAATGGAAGGGAAAGCAATTTGGGGATGCAGTTTCGGGATGAAACTGGCAAAATCCAACACCTGCTCAATTCGAGCTTGTCATGGTTAAAAGTGGCTTCTCTGCGGCTGGCATTTCTCATAAATCATGCTGTGGGGCATG
>NW_028016581.1:0-731 GCF_054177405.1 Leptonychotes weddellii
GTCCCAGCAGGGGGTGCCAGTGTGGCCTGGGAGTGCTGGCGACTTACTGCCCGCCAACTTCATTCTTTTTCAGGAAGAAAATTTTGAGGCATATTCTATGTAGTTCTTCAGTCGACTTAATCAAAATTAAAAATCTCTGTGTTCAAAGGACACCATCAAGAAAATAAGATAACCCACAAAATAGGAGAAAATATTTATAAATCATATATCTGAGAAGGGATTATATCCAGAATTTGTACCCTTTAAAAAAAAAGATTTTATTTATTTATTTGAGAGGGAGAGAGAGGGAGAGAGCGAGCATGAGCGGTGTGAGGGGGCAGAGGGAGAAGCAGACTTCCCACTGTTCAGGGAGCCAGATGCAAGGCTCGATCCTACAATTGCAGGACTCTGGGATCATAACTTGAGCCAAAGTCAGATGTTTAACCTACTGAGCCACCCAGGCGCACCTGTAAAGTACTCTTAACTCAAAATAAAGAAGACAACCTAATTTTGAAAACAGGAAAAGATTTGAGTAGATGGATCTCCAAAAAAGATGTACTAATCTCCAGTAAGCACATAAAAAGATGCTTAACACCATTAGTTTTTGGGGGAATGCAAATCAAAATGACAAGTAGTTACCACGTCACATCTACTAGGATAGTTACAATAAAAAAGATGAGCAGTAGCTAGAGTTGGTAAGGATGTAGAGAAATTGGAACCCCCATGCATATCAGGAGGGAATGTAAAATAGC
>NW_028016582.1:0-731 GCF_054177405.1 Leptonychotes weddellii
GTGTTTAGTGATAGATAAATGGATAAAGAAGATGTGTATATATATACACAATGAAGCATTACTCAGCCATAAAAAAGAGTGTGATCTTGCCATTTGCGACAACATGGTGATATCTGGAGGGTATTATGCTAAGTGAAATAAGTCGGACAGAGAAAGACAAATATCGTATGATTTCACTTCTACGTGGAATCTAAAAAGCAAAACAAACAAGCAAAAAACAAAACAAAACAACAACCCAACCAAAAAAAGCAGAAACAGATCCATAAATACAGAGAACAAACTCCCAGGAGGGAGTTGGGAGATGGGCAGAATGGGTGAAGGAGAGTTGGGTTATTGGTTTCCACTTAATGGGATGAGTAAGTCACAGGGATGAAAGGTTCAGCACAGGGAATATAGTCAATGGTATTGTAACAATGTTGTATGGTGACGGATGGTAGCTACACTGGGGGGGGAGCACAGCATAACGTATAAACGTGTCCAGTCTCTGTGTTGGGCGCCTGAAACTGATGTAACGTTGAGTGTCAACCATGCTTCAATCAAACAAATCGGATAGTTGGAAAGTGGCAAACAAAAAACCCTAATAAATAAAGTATAAATCACTTAATGATGGTAAAAAAAAAAAAGACTCATACATTTTTCTCTTTTCCGGTTATGTCGTCAAGTTCAACCTTTTTCTCAGAAAACAGGAAGCCAGATCACACACTGATTGTACTTTCCAAGTGTTTGTTAAT
>NW_028016583.1:0-731 GCF_054177405.1 Leptonychotes weddellii
ACCTACCTCAAAGGTCTCTGGGCAATAAATGAGTGAATCGAAGTCAAGGTCTAGCACACATTCCACAGCAAGTACTCAATACATGCTGGTTGTTGCTCATGGGTGAATGGTCACGGTTAGTGATGAGAATTAGGGAGTTAGCTGCAGAAAGGTGGAGGGTTGACATCTGAAGAGGACACCTTGGAAGAGACAGGACATATGTATTTGGGGAGCATATTTGGTGGAGTAGAGGAAGGATGTGGAGCCCTCAGAGGGGTCAGAGAAGGAATAGTCAGGTAGGACAAAGGCCAAGACAGGGTTAAGGGCAGGTCCCTGTGTGAAAATAAACTAGAGACCTTATTTCACATGAGTGCTGAGTGAGAATACAGTTGGGTTAGAAGCTCCATAAGCTTTAGGTTGCCTAAGAATCACCTGTGACAGGGGACATGTTTTGAATGCAGATTCCCAGAAAGACTGGCTCAGTAGTTCTGGGCTGGGGCCCAGGGATCTACAGGGATTGCAACTGCAGACAGGTGACTGGAAGCATACGGTGTGAAGACTAAGCATGAAGCCAGGGAAAGGAGCAGAGTGGCCACCAACCTTTAAAGGCAGTTAGGGCACACATGGGTCTCACCCTCCTCCACTCATGCATTGAACAAAGTACAATCTCCAAGGAAAAATGGGTTGCTTTCAACAGGTTACTTGGCGAGTAAAGGAAGGGTTGGTGGCTGGCAGTGTTTATTTCTCCTGTA
>NW_028016584.1:0-731 GCF_054177405.1 Leptonychotes weddellii
GGGCGCCTGGGTGGCTCAGTTGGTTAAGCGACTGCCTTCGGCTCAGGTCATGATCCTGGAGTCCCGGGATCGAGTCCCGCATCGGGCTCCCTGCTCGGCAGGGAGTCTGCTTCTCCCTCTGACCTTCCTCCCTCTCATGCTCTCTGTCTCTCATTCTCTCTCTCTCAAATAAATAAATAAAATCTTTAAAAAAAAAATAAAATAAATAAAAAACCAGTATCTATCTCTTCATTAGACTGCAAACTCCATCAAGGCAAGAACCATATATATTTTTTAAGTCTTTTTTAAAATATTTTACTTATTTATTTTGAGAGAGAGGGCGTGAGCTGGGGGAGAGACAGGAGAGGGAGAGAAAGAGAATCCCAACCAGACTCCATGCTGAGCACAGAGCCCAACGTGAGGCTCCATTTCACAACCATGAACTGAATGGAAATCAAGAGTTGGTCACCCAACCAACTGAGCCACCCAGGCACCCCTAAATCTTTTTAATATGAAAAATTAGAGATGCCTGGGTGGCTCAGATGGTTAAGCGTCTGCCTTCGGCTCAGGTCATGATCCCTGCAATTGAGTCCCACATCCAGCTCCCTGCTCAGCAAGGAGCCTGCTTCTCTCTCTGCCTGCCACTCCCCCTGCTTCTGCTGTCTCTCTCTCTCTGACAAATAAATAAATAAATAAAATCTTTAAAAAAAAGGAAAAATTAATGAGCTTCCATGTACCTCATCCAGCTCCAA
>NW_028016585.1:0-731 GCF_054177405.1 Leptonychotes weddellii
TAAAGACCTAAATGTGAGACCTGAAACCATAAAAATCCTAGAAGAGAGCATAGGCAGTAATTTCTCTGATATCGGCTGTAGCAACATTTTTTCTAGATATGTCTCCTGAGGCAAAGGAAATAAAAGCAAAAATAAACTATTAGGACTACAACAACCTAAAAATCTTCTGCACAGCAAAGGAAACAATTAAAAAAAAAAACAAAACTAAAAGGCAACCTACAGAATGGGAGAACATATTTGCAAATGACATATCCAATAAAGAGTTAGTATCCAAAATACATAAAGAACGGATACGACTCAACACCCAAAAACCAAATAATCCAATTAATAAATGGGCAGAAGACATGAACAGACATTTCTCCAAAGAAGACATCCAGATGGCCAACAGACACATGAAAAGATGCTCATCATCACTCATCATCAGGGAGATGCAAATCAAAACCACAGTGAGATATTACCTCACATCTGTCAGAATGGCTAAAAACAAAAAGTCAAGAAACAAGTGTTGGTGAGGATGTGGAGAAAAATGAACCCTCGTGCACCATTGGTGGGAATGCGAACTGGTGCAGCCACTCTGGAAAAGTTTGGAGTTTCCTCAAAAGGTTAAAAGTAGAATTACCCTACTATCCAGTAATTGTATCATTGGGTATTTACCCCCCCCACACACAAAAAAACACTAATTGAGAGAGCTATGTGCACCTCTATGTTTATTGCAGCATTATTTACAATAG
>NW_028016586.1:0-731 GCF_054177405.1 Leptonychotes weddellii
TCCCTTGGTCCTCCCTTCACATAAGCTACTGTCTAATATCTTCCCTTTAATAGAGAACTTCTAAAAATAATAGATTGTGCTGAAAGACTTCACTTATAACAACCTTTACCCACCACTTCAATTTACTTTCCAATGCTTTGAAAAATAAGATCTTCACCTAATACTCCACTAAATCTTGCTTTTTAGAATGACTTCAATAAACTAATTATCCAAATCTATTGCTTTTTTTACATTCCTATCTTCCTTTCCATACTGACATTGCTGATCACTCTGATTTCAAAATTTCTTCCACCCTCGGTGTCAATGATTACACTTTACTCTTCTGGTTCTTATTGTAACTTCTATTTCTTTGACAAATTATTGTTTCCCTACCTTCTTGTACATACACAGACACACAAATACACATGTCTATATACACATGTGCACAAAAGCTGTCCATTGAAGAAGGATGCCATGTCTACTCTTGCCCTCAATGACTGAAAATGACTAGTCACCAAGTGGCAGCTAAGTTAGGACAATAAGGGAGGGTGAGCAGGACATGGAGATTTAACTCCCTCTGAATATAGGCACCTCAATACCCCAAATTCTGTTCCTAGGTCCTTTCTCATCTCACTGTGGCTATTACATTAATCATACTTTCTACCTAAATGACATCCACATTCAGTCACATTTAGCCCTGATTTTTTCTATCCAGACTCGGGCCAGAATAACCACTTGCCTGCCTGTAGTAT
>NW_028016587.1:0-731 GCF_054177405.1 Leptonychotes weddellii
TGCCTTCTTTCACTTAGAATATTATTATCAAGGGTCATCCATGTTGGATCATCTAGCAACACTTCATTCCTTTTTATGGCTGAATAAGATCACACTGTATGGACATACCACATTTATTTTCATCCATTCATCAGCTGATGGACATCTGGGCTATTTCCACTCTGTAGCTATTATGGATAATGCTGCTATGAACATTCAAGTACAAGGTTTTTGTGTGCACATATGTTTTCAGTTCTCTTGGGCGAATGCCCAGGAGTGGGGTTGCTGGGTGACTTTACATCTAACTTTTTGAGGAACGGCCATTCTGGTTTTCAAAGCAGCTGGACCATCTACATCCCTACCAGCAGCATCGAGGGGTGAGCCACACGCAGAAATTTAATTTTTTTGGAAGCTACATTTTAAAGGTATAAGACACAGGTGAAGTAAGCTTTAATTTTTTATTAACTAAATAATTTAATTTTTTATTAACGAAATACAACCAAAATATCATTTCAATATATAATCCATATAAAAATGAATGAGATATTTTGCATTCTTTTTTTTCTGGTATTAAGTTTTCCAAAATTTTACACTTACATTGTATCTCAATTTGGTTGCCAGCTATTCACTGGAAACACTTGATCTGTATTTAGATTTCATGAAATTAACAATTGAAAGAGTAGATTCGTATACCCAAATTGCTCCAAACCTCCTTAAAAATTTTACTGTATGTATCACACATGTCAGTTTTT
>NW_028016588.1:0-731 GCF_054177405.1 Leptonychotes weddellii
GGCTCCGAGGTCCTAGGGAGCTTGTCACGTGTAGGGCCTGTCTTCCAGGTCTGGAGCAATGAGGTGGCCAGAGAAGAGGGCTGCAGTCGGAATCTGTGTGGCCTGGAGCACTGGGCCAAGTTTCTCGACGCCATCCGGGCGGGACTGTAGGCTAGGTGTTTGTCTCCATCATCTAGGCGATGATGCGGGGTCCCGAGCAGGACCCGGGGCGGTGAGGGGGTGAAGGAGGTATGTCTGAGGTTGAGTCATGAGTTCTAGGTGACTGCCTGCTGGGAGGGTGGGGGCGAGGGAGAGGTTAGGAGGGCTCTCTGTTTCTGTCTGAGCTGGCTGGTAGGGGCGGGGGCACCAGAGCAGGTCTGGGAGATGGGGTGTATATGGGATGTCTGGGATAGTCTGGAGACAGGGAACTGATATGTGTGTGGTGTTGGCTTTGTGGGTTTAAGGTCAGGGGGAATTTCAGGTTGGAGGTGAGGATTATGGGATCCTCTGATGCAGGGTTGATATTCAAAGTATTTCACATCCATGGAGGCCCAGGACCGGCCAATCAGAACAGACACGAGCCTTAGAGCTGGAGTAGGGCTCTGGAGGCTGCATACTGGGCCAGGGGTACCCCTTTGGTTGCTGGGTCATGGGAGGCCTGGAGAGGACCATGGGGGACAGGTCAGGGGCAATGGAGGAACAGGGGCATTCGAAGAGGATTTCAACACATTATTAACAGTATTGCTGCCCTC
>NW_028016589.1:0-11348 GCF_054177405.1 Leptonychotes weddellii
TTTTGAGGAACTCCATACTGTTTTCCAGAGTGGCTGCACCAGCTTGCATTCCCACCAACAGTGTAGGAGGGTTCCCCTTTCTCCGCATCCCCGCCAACATCTGCTGTTTCCTGACAGCTTTTAACTGTATAGCTTGTACTGCTCAGGTCATGCTTCCAGATTCCACTCTGCTCAGGGTGGTCCCAGGCAGTGCAAGCAAGACTGTGGAGCAATTGTCTACCATTGTCTGCCCAACATGGGTCCCCTCTAACTGGCAGTCTTTGTCTTGAGTTCCTATTGAACTGGCAGATTATCAGATCTGCATCTCATTTTGATGGTTCCCTTTGCCTAAGCTTGTTTCTGTCCTTTTTCTTTAATAGATGTTAGTCTCCAATAATCTTTTCCATTATAATTATCTCCACCACAGGGGTTCCAACTGACAGATAATATTTTTGTAGGCATAGATTTATTAGGACACAAAGCACCATCTTTCCATGTTCCTCCAAGGATTTGTGAAGAAATGAAAAGACATGGGAAAGACTGATAAAGAATATTCACAACACATATATCTGATACAGAACTTGTATCTGGAATATATAAAGAGTTTCTACAAATCAACAATAAAATGAGAAAAAATAAAACTTCACAAAAGAAGATATAAGAAAATTAGTAAGCGCATGAGAGCAGGCTTAACATCATCAGTCTTCAAAAAGTTGCAATTTACCATATGATTTCACTCATATGTGGAATTTAAGAAACAAAACAGAGGAGAATAGGGGAAGGGAAGGAAAAATAAGATGGAAATTGAGAGGGAGACAAACCATAAGAGATGCTGAACTCTAGGAAACAAACTGAGGGGAGGTGGATAGGGGGATGAGGTGACTGGGTGATGGGCATTAAGGAGGGCACTTGATGAGCACTGGGTGTTGTATGCAACAGATGAATCACTATATTCTACGTCTGAAACTAATTTTAGTTTTAAAAAATGCAATTTAAAACCTCAGTGAGATACCGCACTGCATGCCCACTGGAATGGCTAAAATTAAAAAGCTAGAAAACAGAAAACACCAAATGTGGTGAGGATGTGGAGAAACTAGGACTCTCATACATTGCTAATAAGAGTAAAAATGTCATAGCCATTTTGAAAAATGTTTTGGCTATTTCTTATAACATTATTTATATATCTTGCCTCTAATCCATTAATTTCACCCCAGTGTATTTGTGCCCCCACCAAAAAAGTACGCGCATATATCCCAGATAAGACTTGAATAAGAATGTCTGTGGAAGCATTACTCATAATTAACGCAAGCTGAAAACAACACAAATGTACATCAATAAGAGAAAACATAAATTATGATATCCAGCAATTATAAAGAGTAAACCATTGATAAAAGCAACATAATAATGATCTCAAAACCAGGTATACATTTGTCAGCATTCATCAAACTGTATGTCTAAGATCTATGCATTTTCTTATATGCAAATTATATTCCAGTTACTGCTTCCAAACCTAAAGTAAAGCAGAAGCTAGAAAACAACATTATGCAAAACACAAATTAATAGAAGAAGAAAAAAAAGAAGAAGAAACAGCAATAATTTAAGATAAAGGAGAAAAAACCCAAGAGTTTGATGGAAGTCTGAGGGGAATATGAAGGAAGAATGACATTATAATGAATTTGAAAAGGATATTGAGAAAGAGAAATGAAAAAAAAAGTTAAGATGACAAAGGATAGATGAAAGTTTCAATTCTAAGGTCTGGGAAAATGTTGATTTTATTTAATCTCAAGAGAGAACCATGAATACTAGGAGAAAATTAATGCCCTGCAGATAACTATTTTACCCCATCTATCCATCACAGCGTGTATATTAATCTTTGCTCCTGAGACTTTTAAAAGTCTATATTCTGACTCCTAAAGCATAGATACAAATGTTTTACTGTGTAATTTAAACCACAGTTCTGATCGCTTCTCGGTCTTTTGGCTAAGATCAAGTGTAAACCACAGTTCTGTGAAAATCTCCTGATACAGGTAGAAACGAATTCTAACCTTTAACCCTTGTATAGATCTTAAATCTATTCAATGGAGTCAAGCAACATCTTAAGTAGACATGTGGAATAAAAAGGCACTGATGTTTTCAGAAATCTGTTCTGCAAAAATAAAATTCTGTTAGGCAAATTACATGTGCTAAGTCAGTTTATCTTTTTGAAGTTCACGGAAGTTTGTTGATAGGAAAACCCTCCCTACTGAACACTCAGTGGTGGTGGGACCTGCTTAAATTGGCCTTGGTGGGATTGTTTTTACCATGGGAATCAGCAAACACTAGAAATTGGGATTAATTTTTCTGCCCAGAGAGCCATTGTCTAGGCTCTCAAGAGCACAGCACTGCTTTTGTTCTTGTTCCTTGTAACAATATAATTTTATCTAATTATTATGACTTCCTCGTGAAATTATTCTCTCCATGAGAGCTACGACCTATATTTACTTTATTTTTATTTTTTTATCTTCTTTTGGACTCCAGTGTTTAACAGTGACAGTGTATGAATGAATAGTAAACTTTCCATTTTGCCAATATTGAAACAAATGGGTCACATAATGTATCAAAGCCCACACAGCAAGTAAGTAAGCCATGAGACGAGTTTATCTTACTATAAAACTCTGCTCTGCCCATTGACCATACCACCCCTCCATGAGGGCAGTAGTCAACAAATAATTTGGGATACATACCCTTTGATGTAAGCATTTGGAGCAAATAATATACCATGGGAATGAGTTCAAATCAACCCAGGTGATATGATACTATTTTTACCATGAAGATATGATGACCATTTTGTATACCAACCCATAGTTATAAAAAACTCTCAGACATATTATCAAATGATATTGAAATTTTATTATATTTAAATAACATAAGAGCTAAAACTCTGTTCTTAACTTAGCAGCAAATCTCATCTCTGACAAAGTCCTGGCTTACTATCTAACCTTGAAAAAAAAAATGATTCAGCTTCTCTAAACTTCAGTTTTCTCTTCTTGAAATCTGTAAACATGAAATAAGAAAATTCTGGGGGCGCCTGGGTGGCTCAGTCGTTAAGCGTCTGCCTTCGGCTCAGGTCATGATCCCAGGATTCTGGGATCGAGTCCCACATCGGGCTCCCCCCTCGGCGGGAAGCCTGCTTCTCCCTCTCCCACTCCCCCTGCTTGTGTTCCCTCTCTCGCTGTGTCTCTCTCTGTCAAATAAATGAATAAAATCTTTAAAAAAAAAAAAAAAGAAAATTCTGTAAAATACCTAAAATGGAATGGAGTAAGTAAATTAAATAAATAATAGGAATAATAAAAATAGTAAGCTAAATTTAGTTAAGAATGCTTATTTGTTTTAAAGTAGTATGTCTCTGTGTAACTTGAAATAAAATCAGTTTTCATTACATTTCCTAAATTAATGATAAGGTGAATCATCTATGTAGTTTGTCTGCTAAAGCGGGGATGAATTTGGAGAAAACTCTGTTTTAAGTCGGATGATGAAAAGTGGTAACAGGCAGTTTCTACGAAAATACCCTATTGAAAGAGAGAAATTCTGCTTGAAGCTTATGAAAAGAAAGAGGCAGAGAACAGGAACATGCATATGTATATGTCTTCAGTATTTTGTCTGAGATGAAATCAGCTGGACCCAAACATTCCAGAACCCTGAAAAGGGGTGTGTTTGCAGTAGTTCATCAGGATGAAACAACCCTTGAAACCATCCTTTTGCACTGATTCTGTAATCGATAAGTAGCCTTCTGATGATTTATGTGGTTTGGGCGACATTTCAAAGTGGAGAAGCCTAATAATGACTATCTCTAAAAGACTAACATTTACTATAAATTAAAGTTTTCTCGTGTTGGCTTATTCCTCAGTCTCCTGACTATAAGTAGCTGCTGATGGAGTAGGCCACTAAGGTAGCAAATTTCTACATGTGCAAAGCAGAATGTAACATTTACTTGAAAAGTGGTCATTTGCTGAGTCCTCGCCCTAGGGCCCAGTCAGATTCCATCCTAGAAATATCTATGTAGCCTTCTTTAAATACACAAAGACCAAAAATGTGAAGGTTTTGGAGGTACATAAACAATAGCCATCCTTCTCTCCTTTGGTTCCTGCATCAAAAGGATGAGAAAAAGAGGGAAATGACCAATATTCGAAATTTACACTTGAAGAAATGGAAGGCCATCAAAATGCAATGCATTGGTCAAGGTAACACAACTAGTGGGAGTCAAATCCTCGATAATAAATTAGGCCTTTTCTCTCCTGAGTCAAACGTAAGCCCACAGCACATTTAACCTCCACTGATATCAATTAAGAAATGAAATAAAATAATGAAGTCTTCTGAGAAGAGTCTTACAGGAATAAATGAGTTAATGGCCACTTTTCTAATGGAATGTGATATATTCAATAGGGAAAAAGGCAAACATTCATTTTCCTGTCTTTCTTAACATACTGTTCTTATTTAAATTTTAAATTGCATCATGTATTTGTGAAACACTTAACCATTATTAAGTAGTTAATGATTATCAACTTGGTTATTTACAATCTACAGTGCATTTGTTTGGTTACATTATATCACTTAATTAATATGATTCATTGATCCTAAAGTGAGATGTTCCAGGACTAGAAAAATAAGTGAAAAGAAAGATATTTGTTAAAAATTACACCCTAAACAGAGTACATTAATCTTTTTGGACTAAATTAGATATGCTAGTTATTTATTGATTGATTGATTTTTAAACATGGACGGTTATATTCTCTAGTACATATAAATGCATTTAAACAGAAGCGTATAAGAACAATGAACTAGAGTCCCCGAACGAAGAATTCATTTATTTAATGTCAAATGCAGGTTTTCATTGTGTCCATTTCTTTCACAACTTACATAATTATAGTCACAGATAATTTTTCTTTCATAACTACTTTAAAATCAATTATTTTTGTACATATACTAAATCTTCATATTTTTGGCAAAAATTATTTTCACTAATGCTTTGAACAGGCTCTGAGAAAGTGAAGTTGAGTCTTTTTCTAAGAGCACAGACTATGAAATAACACTGCTAGTAAATCTCAATGGCTCTGCAGTAAAGATTAATGCTGATCATTTCCTGACTGGTTTCTACTTGACACTGAGACAGCCAAACTGTCTCCATGGGACTTTATTCACTTGTATATGTAAAAAAAAAAATGATCTTAAAATAATCTTATAGTTATTTTATTTTATTTATTTTTATAGTACAGAGGACAATGGGGTAGGTGGAAACTAAATGGGAAGAAATCAGAGAGGGAGACAGGGTGCCTGGGTGGCTCATTTGGTTGGGCAACTGCCTTCGGCTCAGGTCATGATCCCAGGAGTCCTGGGATCGAGTCCCGCATCAGGCTCCCTGCTCAGCAGGGAGTCTGCTTCTCCCTCTGACCCTCCCCCCCTCATGCTCGCTCTATTTCATTCTCTCTTTCAAATAAATAAATAAAATCTTTTAAAAAATTAAAAAAGAGAGGGAGACAAACCATATGAGACTCTTGACTCTGGGAAACAAACTGAGGGTTGCTGGAGGGGAGGTGGTGGGGGAATGGGGTAACTGGGTGACGGGCATTAAGGAGCACACGTGATGTGATGAGCACTGGGTGTTATACTGAACTGATGAATCATTGAACATTATCTCAAAAACCAATGATGTACTAGTATACCTCGGCTAACTGAATTTAAATAAATAAAAAATATCGTATAGTTTTAAAATGTAGAGATACATATCTAAGAATTTTTGGTACAGACATCTTTTTGGTTTATTTTTCATTAAACGTACACACATAGATCTGGATACAGAATCATAAAACTCCAGAGTTTTATTAATTTTAGACTGCAACTGATCTTATTACTCCCCTTACTTGTGAAATGGAGATAGAAATGGAAACCCACCTCAGAGCATTTGGGGAGGCTTAAAGGGCACTGCAAATGACGTGCCTAGCTCTACACCTTGCACGATAACTCACTTGTTCACGAACCACAATGTGCCACTGTGGGAGCACGCACCAGTGAAGAGAACTGAACTCCATTTTCAAAGAGCATTCAATAGTGCTGTATGAGTCTTTCCCTGCATCGTTCTTTCTTTCTTTCTCTAAAAATATTTGCCAAAACTCCTGGCTCTCAGGTCAATTGCTAACAATTCCCAAATGTGCAGTCTAGCCCAGACATTGCTTTATACTGCGTACCATTGTTTCTGCCTTTTCACTGGTTAGACTTATGCCTTCCTCTGCACACCCCTCAGATTACATGAGCACCAGACAATACTCACTTTTAAACACTTAAATAAACCATTTCTTCATCTCACTGCTCCACCTCTGTCATACCAGAGGTGTGTCACTTACCTATGGACGGTCATATCAACAACCATTCCATTTTCAATAAGACAGTGATTCTAAATACGCCATGTTCTTTGTGTTAAATTAAGTTGAACATCTGTTCTTTCCAAAGGTCTCAAATCTATTCCTTTGGCATTACGTTTTTATTTCCATAGTTATATCCTCCTCATTTCATACCAGGATTAGTGATGTGATTACCAGATAATGTATGCTCCCAGGCTTTTCCACTACAGTCTAGTAGATGGGACCCAAATGCACTCCAGGTTTGAAAGGAAACTAACCATGTATTTAGCTGTGAAGTAGAGGTAAGAAAAGTGTCCTAGGATCCAGACTGAAAATAAAATAACAATTTTATTGTTAAAATAAAATAAAATAACACTTTCAGACAACTTGGGATCTATCACTGACAGTTCTAGCTCCTCTTGGTTTCAACTTTGTGGTTGTAGTGAAGAGAGCTTCATTCTCGCAGGAGCTATCTACTGCAAAAGAGAAGGACATGGGTAGCCCATCACTTGACCACTGGGCCCAGTGGGTTGGTGCACTATAAATATCTCAAACTGAGCCAGTTACCCATCCCTCTGGACAAAGTGAAGAAGGGATGATGACCGCCAGAACCAGTTAAGAGTGGGGTCAAGCTTTTCCTCAAAGAAAAAGTGATGAGCCAACAAAAATACCTTATTTACTCCTGAAATCAACATTATTTTCCTCCTGGATTAATCTAACATGCTACTCTGGTTTGTAAGAAAAAGTTTCCCTATTGTGCCTACAGATTAAAGTGCAAATTCATTTGTGTTAAAAAAAAAAAAATCTGGTGTCATGTTTCTTTAAAGTCTTTTCCAGAGCCACTGTTTTCTTCTCCTATAGTGCACATACTCCAGGAAACAAACAAACAAACAAACAAACAAACTTAAAACACAGACACACAAAACCTTAATACAATGTACATTCTCCATGATGACCTTGTTTGTTATTCTTCTGCTGGTTCTCTGTCTAGAATGCTTGCCACTTCTTTTTGCCATTTTGGTCACTCTGAGGAATTCCTAGTTATTTGTCAGGTTTCAAGAAAAATATTACCTTTTTTGTGTTATTTTAAGGAAAGCAATTAATACTAATTTCCTCATTATCACCTGTAAATACTTTGTATATATCTTGATTAGAGACTACTACTAGTATTTGTAGAGTTAACAGGAAGCATATATATATATATATATGAATATACATATAAATATATGAACATATTTAGTACCTTAACATACTCTATTATTAGTATGTTATACCGTATAAACATGGTATGCTATATTCACACGTATAGTTTTCCTATATATCCATATACATATTTCATAAACGAAAGATAAAAGCATGTCTAAAAGACGGATCATAACCCCACTATGTGTGACATTGGGCAAGCTATTAACCATGTGGAGCCTCTCTTTCTTTACCTATAAACTGTGAGTGATAAGAATCCCCCTTTGTCAGGTGACCATTAGGGCAGTGAAATGGCACATCTGTCCTTCTGGCTTCCATTCACTCTGCTTCCTTGGAATTTCCCTGACCTCTCTAGCCATCCCTTCTCCAGTCTCCTCTACTGGCTCCACTCTCTGATTCAATCCATAACTACTTCAAAACCTTTAGAGTTTGGCCCCCAATTTTCTTCTTTTTCTTTGTATTTTCTCACTATAAACACTTACTTGATCTCATATTTTTAATGATACATTCACATTTGTATCACTAACCATTAACTTTTCACTACGCTCCCAATTTATGTGTTCAAGTGGATTTTTGATATCCATGCCAAACTCTACAAATCTAAAACAAAACTCTTGTTTGCTATGTCACCCTGGTTCCTTTTCCACTGCAGGTCACAATACCACCTTCTGTGCAGCTGCTCAAAACAAAAATAGAGTCAGTTTGATCTCTCTTTTCCTTCCACATTCAACCCATCATCAGGTTCTCTATATAACCATCCAAATGGATCCCCATCAACAAATTCTCCCTGTCTCCAACACCACCAATATATCAGAGCTTTCATCACTGCAACCAGGACTTCTAAAATCAAATCTGAACTCTTTTCATAGTTCCTCACCAGCTGTCCTTGAACAACCCCCCATTACCATTAGATTGAATTTATAAAATGTAAAGATGTTTTCATCAGCCTCTTGCTTAAAACGTTCTAATAGCTTCCCATTACACTCTGAATAACATCCAGTTGCTTGTGGTGAATGACAGGCACCTGTCAAGTTTCCTACCTCTCTATGCCGCTAAACACCCAACCTAAATTCTTTACATGTTCAATGAAGCAGCAGTAAAAGACAGTATTTGAAAAACTATCTGACAGGATTTGAATCCCAGCTCTGCCACATACCAATGTGGGTAACTTATGGGATACGTCTCTACCTCAGTTTCCTCAAATATAAGATGATGAGTAGTGTACATTAAATGTCTAGATCAATCCCTGGAACATGACAAGTACCATAAAAATGTATGCTGTTAACAATCAACAACTAGCTCATTATCCTGCACACTAGAATGTAAACTTGATGATATTGGGGACTTTTTCGTATTTGATGATATTTTCCCAAAATTTAGATCATGGTCTAGCACACAGAGGAGGTTCAATAAATATTTGTTGGCGAGTAAGCAATGCATGGGTATGCATGAAGTGCAACATATCTTCAGTAAGCCTACCAATTTGAAATTTTCAATTGTTACCACCTCTGTGCCAAGACAGAGGAAGTGGGTTACCCTGAAAGTCATATATTATGCTCTGGGATCTGTGCCAAGCACTTTATATGGACTACCCTGAGAAATTCTCATGATAGCCCTGAAAGATAAATTATATGCCCATTTTTACAGATGAAGAAATTTATATTGAATAAATTTGCAGGACTTTTATAAGGTTGTAGAATTAGTAAGTGGCACAACCAAGACTTTAGTACTCTAAAACTAGTATCCCCTTTTCTCACCATGCTAAAATTTCAGTTTATTCATCTTTCTGAAGCACAATAGATACCACAGATGAAACTCATAATAAATGTGTGTGGAGAGAATTGCACACAGATGACCATAACCAATCGATGTTGTTGAAAGAAATATTTCAGAATTAAAGTTGTTAAAATAGTTTTTTCATACAAAATAAAATTATTTTGTGAGATTGATCATTATTCTGATCTGTGCAAATGCTAAAACTTCTTCTAGGCATTCAGAGATAAATATCAAACATATTTCTGCACTATTGAGCTATCATAAGCTCCTATCAAAATTATTCTAATACTGCCTTGCCCTGTTTCTACTTTCATGGTCCAATTATGGAAATTATTATTGCATATTGAAGACAATTCTATTTTAACTGATCAGAGAGTTTGTGGGCTTCTTTTAGGATACCAAAATGCCTAAATCTTAGTCACTGGAACTCATTCTCTCTGGACAAATGCATTCAATTGCCCAATGTGATTAAGCATTGTCAAAGGTACTTCAGTTCTAGTATAGTTTTCCTCTGATTATACTTATCATTACAGATCTTCTATTATGAGGCTTTAAGTATCAAAGACTTCTTTTTTACTTACTATAAGAGTTTGCAAAAAGAATAATGAGGCTGACACAAATCCCATGCAATAGACCTTTTTCTAATTTACAGATTTTTTTTTTTGGCAAATCCTCTTTTAAAATTAATTGTCTGTAGTGTTATTTAATTTAAAAAATTAAAATGTATCCACTTAATAGTCAATGTGACAAATAGTGGAATAACTAAAACTTAAGTGGGAGAATATCTTAATTGTCTTTTCTGCCAGAAATTTCAGACAATATGATGACTATTTTAATGCAGGTACTGTAATTGTTGCTATATATGGCATAATTGCTCTGTTATAATAAAAGAATTATTACTATTTCTGTTGATGAGAATTTTCATGCATAGTTGGGAAAAACCTCTATATCAGAGACTTTGAAATGAAAAGCAAAGCTTATTTAAACATCGAAATTGAGCAATGAGGAAGTAGAAGAGCATGAATTTGGTAATAAATGCATTTCTTAATTTAGTGCTAAGAAGAAAACTTCTCTCCCAGCTCTGCTTTAGAACATCTCTGGGTCTTGATTTCTACGTGTGGAAGCAATTCCTAATACACTGTGGTGTGTGCGAGGACTGAATGAAGAGCTTTCTACATTTTGACTGCTATTTAACTGCTATTTATTTAAACTTGTTCGTTCATTGATTGTCTTCCTCCTCTTTTAAATTAGTCCCCCACATTCCAAGCACAGATGTCTTTTTTCTCAGCTTTTTAGAATTTTGGTAAAACATACATAACATAAAATTTGCCATTTTAAGAGGGTTCCCCTTTCTCCACAACCTCTCCAACATTTGTTGTTTCTTGCCCTGTCAATTTTTGTCCCTCTAACTGGTGTAAGGTGGTATCTCAATGTGGTTTTGATTTGAATTTCCCTGATGGTTAATGATGATGAACACTTTTTCATGTGTCTGTTAGCCATTTGTATGTCTTCTTCAGAGAAGTGTCTGTTCATGTCATCTGCCCATTTTTTGACTTGATTATTTGTTTTTTGGGTGTTGAGTTTGAGAAGTTCTTTATAGATCTTGGATACCAGCCCTTTATCTGTAGTGTCACTTTGGAAAACAGTGTGGAGGTACCTCAAAAAATTAAAAATAAAGCTACTCTGTGACCAGCAATTGCACTCCTGGGTATTTACCACAAAGACACAGATGTAGTGAAAAGAAGGGCCATATAAACCCCAATGTTCATAGCAGCAATGTCTGCAATAGCCAAACTGTGGAAAGAGCCAAGATGCCATTCAACAGATGAATGGATAAAGAAGATGTGGTCCATATATACAATGGAATATTACTCAGCCATCAGAAAGGATGAATACCCAACTTTTACATCAACATGGATGGGACTGGAGGAGATTATGCTAAGTGAAATAAGTCAAGCAGAGAAAGTCAATTATCATATGGTTTCACTTATTTGTGGAACATAAGGAATAGTATGG
>NW_028016590.1:0-731 GCF_054177405.1 Leptonychotes weddellii
TCAATAAAAACTATTTTTCAATGCACACGGCTTTGACTCAGCTAGCCCACTATTATACAGAAATACTTGGCACATGTACATCCACACTCACTGCAGCCCTGATATACAGGAAGAAATGAGAACCACTTAAATGTCTCTGTGGAAGTCGTTACATACATGATGGTATATGGCGTACAATAAAATACTATGTGGCAGTTAAAAGAATAAGATAGTTCGATAGTGTTGTTATGGAAAGATAGCGAACACATATTATGTTGCTAAGTAAAAAAGAAAAAGCAGTAGCATAATATAGAGGACTACAATCCTACTTTATAAGCAACAACTACGATGCGAATGTTTCTTCAGCAGATGGCTGAGTGCGTACCATGCACCAGGCAGCACGCTAGGGACCGGGACAATCCCTGAACTCAGGGAGCTGACATTTGACAGAGGAAGGGACAAACACAGACACACAACTTCAGCTTAGCCGGGGGAATGCGGCAGAATGACTAGCTGGGGACAGTGGCCTCTACTGCAACAGCAAGATGGCCTCTTTGAGAAGGTGACACGCAAAGTGCTCGGAGTTGAAGGATTAAAAACGTGGCCAGGGGCGCCTGGGTGGCTCAGTCGGTTAAGCGTCTGCCTTCGGCTCAGGTCATGATCCCAGCGCCCTGGGATCGAGCCCCGCATCGGGCTCCCTGCTCAGCGGAGAGCCTGCTTCCCCCTCTCCCTCTGCCTGCCGCTCTGCCTAC
>NW_028016591.1:0-731 GCF_054177405.1 Leptonychotes weddellii
TACTGGTTGGAGGTCCTGTCTGCTTAAAGATAGTAAGATGGTCAGCATGGCTTCTTAAGCTCCCCTCTTGTCTTCTGATTTACTAAACAAATCCAGTAAAGCTTAAGGTGAGACCGCAAAACCATTTTATTCCTTCTAGTACTAAATTTATATTTTATCTTGCCAAGACCATTCCAAATGTCCTTTCCTATAGGCTATTAAGTATAGATTTTTTACTGCATGTTAGATACTTAAATCAATACACTTATTTCTGGGTGCTTCATAATTTAGATTTACAGGGACTGAAATGGGAGGGGGAGTGTGGAAAGATGGAGGAAAGAAACACGAAAACTTTTTTCTTTTAATACAAATAGCTGCAAAACCATCTTTGAACTAATGATGTTAGAAAATGATTATGAGTCCCCTTGGCCTTGATGAATTTCATTACTATGAATTCTAAAGAGACTGAGCAGTATATACCTACTTACCTGATTATTTAATGTAATCCTCAGGCTACCGTGTGCAGATTACGCAAAGTCAACATACTGTATTGACTTGCCAACTCTCTGCATGTCCCCATATAAATCAATACAGGTTTTAAAAGACTGGGAAAATAATTTCATCTCCATAAGTCATGTGGTTTAGTAAGCTTTCCAGTATAAATTTGAAAATGTGTTTCAGTAATGGCTAGAACAATCTGGTAGTTTGTATAAATAACTGCACATGAGAATATATATCGATGCATTGGAATT
>NW_028016592.1:0-731 GCF_054177405.1 Leptonychotes weddellii
GATCCCCCTCTTTAGCATCCTCAGCAGCCCCCCAGGTTCACACAGGGGCTCTGAGCTAGGGATTCAAACAAGCTCTAACAAGATGAAGGAGCAACTTGGCAACCCAAGGGGCAGCAGGGAAGGGGCTGGGGTTGAGGGGATGGCGGGCATCCCCAGCTTGGCCTTCCGGGGCCGCGTGTGCATGAGCTCCCACTATTGGCCAAGGCTGCTGCCCCTCTTGATAGGGGGTTCCCAATAAGGAATATTTGCTTTCTTCAACCAGCAGGAGAAGCTCTTGCTTTTCAAACTTTTTTGATTAGGTCAGGCCCACCTGGTATAATCCCCCTTTGACTAACCTAAAACCAGCATTTAGGGACCTTAATTCCATGGCAGAGTCCCTTCACCTTTGCCGTGGGAAGTGGCCTCCATCCTATTCACAGGTCTGCCCATGCTCAAGGGAAGGGAATAGTCCAGGACATGTACACCAGGAACAAAGGGAGCTTGGGGCCCATCTCAGAATTCTGTCTACCACAACCATATAGATAGGTTAAAAGTCAAAGGATGGGTAAAGAAAATACCATGAAAACACTAATGAAAAGAAAGCTGAATCACTATATTAATAGAAAAATAGGTTACAAACAAGGAATATTAGCAAAGAAAAGCACACTGGCTGGCTCAGTCAGTTAAGCAACTGACTCTTAGTTTCAGCTCAGGTCGTGATCTCAGGGTTGTGAGATGGAGCCCCACATTGG
>NW_028016593.1:0-731 GCF_054177405.1 Leptonychotes weddellii
CCTGAAATGTGCCAAGTGATTCTCCTCACTTCATTACGCAAGGCAGAGAATCCAGAAAGTTAACACAATTATGTTCTCTGTCCCTTTGATTAACCGCCCTCGAGGGTATGTATACAGTGTCTGCGGACTGATCTGACTCAGTTTACCCTTATGAAAATCTCTCTCAACAAAAGCATTCGGAAAGTAGGAAATAAGGCATTTCCGTAAAAGGCTAAGGATGTAGCTGAATTGTACAATTTACAGTTTAGAAGTCACATTCCAGTTTTCTAATCCCCAACAAACTAAAGGCACGAAATTGATGGAATATAAGAGATTTATTTCCAAAATATTATATTGGACCTGAATTTCTGCAGATAACGCAAATGAAAAATTGGCATTCCCTACCAGGCCAGAGATATATAAAGAGAAAAAAATGAGGAGCAGAAAACATAGAGGAACACAACTTTCAAACTGAATGCTCCTAATACACACACACACAGAACATGTAGGTTTGCCACTATTCTATCTGCCCTACCCCATCACCCCACAGGGTCTGCAGTTACACAGTTTTACAGCCCCCACCTGATACCCTATCACCCTAAGTCATATTGCAGGCCCCCAGAAAACATGAAGACACTGGTGGCTGCTTGCATTTCAGAAGCTAGAGGTGACACTGTCAGGCGTCATTCCTGGGCACTTTCACACAGAGATTTTCCTACCAAATCATAAAACCTCTCCTATTGAAACTGCCA
>NW_028016594.1:0-731 GCF_054177405.1 Leptonychotes weddellii
AAGAGCATTGAAAATGGTAATGACATGAGTCTGTATGTGTGCGTGTGTATATATACACATATATATGGATATGGATATATATACAATATTTTTCTTGTTATATATTTTATTAAAAAAGAATAATTGCTTGAACAAACTTAATGTAGTGTGAAATTCATAACATTTGTAAAATTAAAATGTCTGACAAGAGCACAAAGATTGGGAGGAGAGAGATGGAAGTTCAGAATTGTAATTCTTATACTACACATGAAATAGTATATTATCACTTGAAAATAGAAATTAATAGATTGAAGGTGCCTACTAACAACCACTAAAATTTTTTTAAAGGAAAGAAATTGGAATTATATAATACTCAAGTAATTCTTGGAATAAAGGAAAAAAGAACTGGGACAAATAGAAAATAAATTGCAGGATGATGTATGTAAACCTAGCTGTATCAGTAAGCACACATGTAAATGGTCTAAACACCCAGTTAAAAGGCAGTGATTTCCAAAACACAAACCAACTACATGCTCCCTGGAAGAACCAGACTTTGCATATAAAGACACAAATGGGTTAAAGAGGAAGAAAAAGATATACCCTACCCAACACTAATCAAAAGTAGCCAGGAATGGCAATATTATAACCAGACAATAGAGATTTCAGAGTAAAGAGAATTGCCAGGGATAAGGAAAATCATTTTGGAATGACAGAAGGGTCAATTCATCAAGAGGAACCAGTAATTCTGAATG
>NW_028016595.1:0-731 GCF_054177405.1 Leptonychotes weddellii
TTGATACATTTTTGAGATACTAAACATTTATTTCCCCAAATAGGCAGCCAGAGATGAAACTTGGGAGTGACATGAATGATTCAAGTCTCTGTGACATCAGCATCCTGTTACTGCTCCACAGGGTGCTCAGTGTCACTGGGGGCCTGGCATGCCTGTGAATGACAATGGCCATTGCAACAGCTTTAAAAGACTTCCAAAACAGAAATGTTTGCAATGGCTTGGCATTCAACCAATTTGGAAGGCTAAAATCCCATAGTTAGGATCCTGGGGATTTCTAATTTTCTCTTCCTTTTTCAGAGGCTCTTTTCCAGGACTCAGTCAGTGTTAATGAATGGCTAGGTGACAGAACATCCAGTAGACTGGTCTTGAGGTCTTGGAAGATAAACTAAGTTAATAAAGAAAAATATTTATCACATGAATGCTGTAGAGCAAGACAGAATACAGCTGGGTCATTCAACAAGACAGTTGTTCATAAAAATGAGGGAAAAAAATGAAAGGCTAAGGGGATATTTGAGTATGTTATGATTGGAAACTTATGATTCTATAAGGTGCTCCCTGTCCTCTAGAATTTGTGTTCTAAATCTCATCTTAGAAGTATCCCACATATATATATATATATACACACAATGGAATATCATGTATATATATATACATTATGTATAATATATATAGATAGATACAATGGAATATTATGCAGCCATCAAAAGGAATGAGATCTTGCCATTTGCAAC
>NW_028016596.1:0-731 GCF_054177405.1 Leptonychotes weddellii
CGGCAGCATCGCACGTGTGAACTGGGAGTGGCTGGCAGTTTTAGAAGCACAAAAGGCAGAGATGTACCCCAACCTGGAGGCAGGACTGGGGGTGCTGCGGAGGGGCGTACAACCTAGGATGCTGCAGTTTATAGAAGCATGGACAGAAACGGAGACGGTGTGGCCTGGAGAGCTCACTGAAGAACAGACTGCAGTCTCTGCTCTGAGGCAGAGGGTTGGAAACAGTCTCTTCTGCTCTGACTCGCGGAAGAGATATGGAAAGCCACCAGGGAAAGCCGCCAAAGAACAAAAGCCCCCAAAACTGATTCCCACTAAGCCCATCCCCTGCCACAGGGGGGCAGGGCAACTCCACCCAAACAGGGTTGCCTGAGTAACAGCATGGCAGGCCCCTCCCCCAGAAGACAGGCTGGGAAAACAAGAGGCCAGCAACCCTAAGGTCCCAAGAAAACAGGTGCATCTTTCTTGGGTTCTGGTCAATAATTTGGACTCTATACATTCCCTCAAACACCCATCAACAGAATGACTAGGAGGAGGAGCACCCAAAACAGAAAAGACTCAGAGATTATGACTTATGCTGCAGATTTACAAATGGATGCAGATATAACCAAGATGTCGGAGATGGAATTCAGGCTAGCAATTGTGAAGACAATGGCTAGAATGGAGAAATCAATTAATGGCAACATAGAGTCTCTAAGGGCAGAAATGAAAGCTGGATTGGCAGAATTTAAAAA
>NW_028016597.1:0-730 GCF_054177405.1 Leptonychotes weddellii
CACAGAAAAGGCACAGCCCCCTTAAAGAGCAACAGGGAGTGAATTTATGTGATTATTTCTTTGACCCTCAATCTGGGATCTTGGGGCTGCAATGAAAGGTGAAATTGATTGCCATGGCTGATTAGCTTCAGGTGGTCCTGGATCACCTTTTTAATGCACAAAGTCCAATCTTCCTGCACATTTGAAGGGGAGAAAAGTCCTTTTGGGGAATTCTTCTAAGAACTCAGTGTTACATAAATATAGAACATTTTCACAAAAATCAAAAGTTTAAAAAATTCCAGCCATTTGCCTCTGTGTTAGGAGGTTAAAATCCTGTTTGAAAAAGCATTTTCTGTTAGGGACTGACTTATAGTAATTATGCCCAAATGGAAAAAATACTCTTTTGAAAATCAGATGCATACATTATCTTCTGCTATATTTCAGGGAACAAAATTTTCATTATCCCAGGTTTTAATATCCTAGAGAAATGTGTTTTAAACTTTGGCAGTGTTGATGAATTGAGGAAAAGATGATCAGTTGTTCCTTGGTATTTGCAACAGGTTTTCTGCCTTTGGGATTATGACCATAATAAGACTTCTCATCAAAAAGGATTCCAGGGGTGCCTGGGTGGCTCAGTAGGTTAAGCGTCTGCCTTCGGCTCAGATCATGATTCCAGGGTCCTGGGATCGAGCCCCACATAGGGGCTCCCTGCTTAGCGGGGAGCCTGCTTCTGTCTCTCTCTCTCTGTTCC
>NW_028016598.1:0-730 GCF_054177405.1 Leptonychotes weddellii
AATCTGGGTATATTCCATGGCAGATGACATACTTGACACAGGCTTACAGACATTCAGACTTCCCTCTATAAGAGCTTCCACATCACCAAGGTCCCAAGCACCTTGGTCACGATCACAGTACCCAGACTCATCAAAGACATTCTGACTTTCAAGGTCCCACTGGAGCCTGGGAGGTCCTTGGCCTTCAGACCTTGACTTTTGGGTTATTTTGTTGAGGATCTCTGTTACCAGAAGGAGAGAAACTTGGAGCTCTGGATACCTGTTCTGGGTCCTTGGGTGAGACTTGGAAGGAGCATATCTGGCTTCCTCATTTTGTGGTTACCAGCTTCTTCTCCTCCTCCTAATTTTCCTGACAGTCAAGTCCAGTCTTAAATTGTCGTTCTGAAAGTGGTCGGCTTGGTAGATGTTTCAGGAAGCACTGTTAGAAGGGAGGAAAAATAACTCAGGAAATGGAAAGAAGACAATAAAGACTGGCTAATCCCCCAGCTTACTGCTGAGAGAAATCAGGACTCATTCTCTCTGGAGAACTTTCAGATACAATGTAAAATAGTTTTTGGTGTTATATTCCTAAAGAGGAAGAAAGCTGAGATATTTCCAACCAGATCCTGTTAGCCATTGGTGTAGGACTACTTCTTTGGGCACTTAACTCCCTAGCACTTCTGGCTTGCTGGGCATGCTTTGGTGGCTGGAGATAATATTTGGGCAAAGAGTTGCAACTGCTTGCTGTAGA
>NW_028016599.1:0-730 GCF_054177405.1 Leptonychotes weddellii
CTCTTGCTGTGTCTCTTTCTGTCAAATAAATAAATAAAATCTTTTTAAAAAAATTTTGTTTCTGGGGCGCCTGGTTGGCTCAGTTGTTAAGCGTCTGCCTTCGGCTCAGGTCATGATCTCAGGGTCCTGGGATCGAGCCCCGCATTGGGCTCCCTGCTCAGCGGGAAGACTGCTTCTCCCTCTCCCACTCCCCCTGCTTGTGTTCCCTCTCTCACTATGTCTTTATCTGTCAGATGAATAAATAAAATCTTTAAAAAAAAATTAAAAAAAAATTTTGTTTCTTAAGCCATATGTATTACAATTAGGATCCAGAATGTATCCTGACGCCCTACAGTAGCTGTCTCAAATGTCTGTTAACCCACAGGTCTCACTTGCCTTGTGATTATTTGTTGACGTTGCTGAGGCCTTTGTTCATTAGAGATTGCCACGTCCTGGGTGCTGCTTGCTGAGTCTCTGACACTGTCCAACTGATCACCCTCGCCCATAATCCTGCACACTAACTAGTGAGGAGACGGGTGATGACGTTTGTCCCTGCAGGTGTGTGTGGTGGGGACTGTTGGGGATGTAAAACAGAATCATCCTCTCCACACTCCATCTGCCTCTATCCACCTGGAGATAACATCATATTGCACAGGTTAAGGGCTCAGTCCCACAGGATGACTGTCCCCTTCAGATGCCAGTCACAAATCCAGGTGGTCCCTGTGCTTCAGACTGACTGGCTGTAAATCAG
>NW_028016600.1:0-11348 GCF_054177405.1 Leptonychotes weddellii
CTAAACAAATCAGAAAAGACCTGAAGCAGTGGGAAAAGAAAGGGAAAGAGAGGAAAAAGGAAAAAGGAAAAAAAGAAAAAGAAAAAGATAAAGATAAAAACAAACAAAAACAGAACAAAACAAAAAAAAACCAGAATATGATCAAATATGATCAGGCTGGTATATAGATCAGCGTCACACACTAGATTTTGGGTGTATTTTGGTTTGTTAGAAGAAAATGCCTCCCAAAATTTTAAGAAAGAAAAACTTCTATATGTACAAAAATAAGGGTTGATATGATGAAGGAATGGAATATGACTGTAAAGATGGAAATTATAAAAAATTTTATAATAGGAATTGATAAGAAGTTGTTTGAAAAAAGAAAGAAGAGAATTTAAAAAAAAAAAGAAAAAGGAGAGAATGTGATCAGGCAGGGGAGTAGAAAAAAACCATACACTAGAGATTTAGGGTACATTTTGATCTGTTAGAAGAAAGTATCTCAAAATTTTAAAGGTAGAACAACATATATATATGCCAAAAATACGGGTAACTACTATAAAGGGATAGAATATGACTCTAAAAATGAAAAATAAAATTTTTTTTAAAGGTATTGATAAGATGTTGGTTGAAAAAGGGAAAAAGAAAAATTCAAAAAAAAAAAGACAGTTAAAAAAATTAACTTTGAAAGACTGCAGAATCATGGTAAAAAATCCATGGATTTTATGTGCAGTATTCCCCTAGCGCTGGAGTTCCGCTGTTGTCATTGACTGGTAAACTTGGTCTTGGCTGGCTGTTCTCACTGATCTTCTGGGGGAGGGGCCTGTTGCAGTGGTTCCCAAATGTCTTTGCCGGAGGTGGAATTGCCCTGCCCTTGCCTGGTCCGGGCTAAGTAATCTGCTTGGGTTTGCTCTCGGGAGCTTTTGTTCCCTGCAAGCTTTCCGTACAGCTTTGGAGGCGGAGAGTGAAAATGGCGGCCTCCCAATCTCCGCCCCGGACTAGCCGAGAACTCGGGGCCCCGCTCCTCAGTGAGCCCCCAGAGAAAAGCCGTCAGTCACTCCCGTCTCCCCAGTCTCCGACCTCACTCTGTGCTCACCCGGCCTGTGACCGCACGTTTCTATCTCTGGCACCCGACCCCGTGTGGAGTCTCCAAACCCTGCAGATCCCTGCGGTGTGCTCCCCCGCACCTCTCCTCCCGGGGGAAGAAGGTGAGTCTCCCCGGATCTGCTCCTTGTTGGGTCCCTGCTGGAGGAGCAGTGGCCCGACTGTGCCGCGGATCACAGTTTATGGCAACCCCGAGCTGAGAGCCCACGCCTCGGCTCCGTCTCTGTAGCTGGCTTCCCCGCTCCGATACGTGGGAGCTCTGCCGCACTCAGGTACCCCCAGTCTTTCTGTGACCCTGAAGGTCCTGAGACCACACTGTCCCACGAGGGTTCCACCCCCTGCTTAGCCACTGGAGCGACGTCCCTCAGCGGAGCCAACTTCTAAAAGTTCTGATTTTGTGCTCCGCGGCTCTATCACTTGCCAGAAGCGGCCGACAGAGGCCCCTCCCCCACCGTCTATCCTCCCGAATATCGCCTCAGATTCACTTGTCCGCACGTCCTACGTTCGAGAAAGTGGTCGCTTTTCTGTTCAGAGAGTTGTTGCTATTCTTTTCTTTGATCTTCTGTTGAGTTTGTAGGTGTTCAGAATGGTTTGATCCCTATCCAGCTGAATTCCTGGGACCAGACGAAATCCAGGTCTCCTACTCCTCCGCCATCTTGCTCTGCCCCCCCATTTGTCTATTTTTGCTCTTGTTGACTGTGTTTTTGGTGTCACAGCCAAAAAATCATCACCAGATAAATGTTATGAAGATTTTCCCCTTTGTTTTCTTCTGGGAATTTTATATTTTCAAGAATTTAATTCCTTATGAGTTCATTTTTTGTGTGTGGTGTTAAGAGATGTGTCCAATTTTATTCTTTTGCATGTGAGCATCCAGTTTTCCCAACACCATTTGTGGAAGAAACCATCCTTTCCTCACTGGGTAGTTTTAGCATCCTTATCAAAGATCATTTAACTATATATGCATAAGTTTACTTCTGTATTCTCTTTTCTGTTCCATTGTTCTAGATGCCGGTTTTTTGCCAGTACCATACTGTTTTAAATGCTGTAGCTTTAAAATATATTTTGAAAACAGAAAGTGTGAGTCCCCCAACTTTGTTCTTCTTATTCAATATTGTTTTTGGCTATTTGGAGTCCTCTGTAGTTCCATATAAATTATAGAATTAGTTTTCTATTTCCATAAAAATTTCTATTATGAATTTGATAAGAATTGCATTCAATCTGTATATTACTTTAGATAGTATGGACATTTTAACTATATAAAGTATTCCAATTCATGAACATAAGATATCTTTCATTTATTTGTATCATCTTTAATTTCTTTCAGTAGTGTGTTGTGGTTTTCAGTGTGTACAAGTTATTCATCTCCATGGTTGAATTTAGTCCTGAGTATTTTATTCTTTTTCATGCTATTGTAAATGGGACTGCTCTTTTAATTTCCTTGTTAGATTATTCATTATTTTGTGTATAGTATTGCAACTGATTTCTGCATGTTGTTTTTGTATTGTGCAACTTTATGAACTTGTTTTTTATTTCTAACAACTTTTTTTCTGAAATCTTTAGGGTTTTCTGCATTTGCAGATCATGTCATCTGCAAACAGAGTTTTTTTTTTTACTTCTTTTCCAATTTAAATGCCTCTTATTTCTTTTTTTTTGCCTAATTGCTCCAGCTAGGACTTCCAGTACTACGTTAAATAAAAGTGAAGAGAATGGACATCCTTGTCTTGTCCTGATCTTAGAAGAAAAGCTTTCAGTTTTCACTACCAAGTGTGATGTTAGGTGTAGGCTTGTCATATATGGTTTTTATTGGTCTATTAAGATAATCATACAATTTTTATCCTTTCTTCTGTTAATATGGTGTATTGTAGTAATTACTTTTTGTATGTTGAACCATCCTAGCATCCCAGAGATAATTTTCATTGGTCATGTCATATGATTCTTTTAATAGGTTGTTGAATTTGGTTTGCTAATATTTTTGGAGAATTTTTGCATCTATGTTCAGGGATATTTGTCTGTAGTTTTCTTGTAGTCTTTTTCTATCTTTGCTATCGAGTTATTGTCTCAATTACTTGAATTTGGAAGTGTTCCCTTCTCCTCAATTTTTTGGAAGAGTTTGACAAGGATTGGTTTTAATTCTTCCTCAACTGTTTGATAGTATTCACCAGTGAAGCTTTCTAGTTCTGAGCTTTTCTTTGTTGAGAGATTTTTTTTATTATTAATTTAATCTCCTTACTAGTTGCAGGTCTGTTTACATTTTCTATTTCTTCATGATTTAGTTTTGGTAGGTTGTAGCTGTCTAGAAACTTGTCCATTTCCTTTAGGTTTTCCAGTTTTTGGCATATAATTGTTTAGTCTATTACCATCTTTAAATTACTGTGGTATCAGTTGTAATGTCTTCTCTTTAATTTCTGATTTTTTTTGAGTCTTCCCTCTTTTTTTCCTGATTTAATCTAGCTAAAGGTCTGTCAATTTTATTGTTCTTTGAAGAAAGCCAACTCGTATTCTATTTTTTTCTATTGTGTTTCTATTTCCTATTTCATTTACTTCTGCTCTAAGTTATGTCTTTTTTGCCAACTTTGGCCTTCTTTTGTTCTTCTTCTTCTTACTTCTTTGAGATATACATTTGGGTTGTTTGAGATCTTTTTTTAATGTGTGCTTTATTGCTGTAAACTTCCTTCTTCATATTGTTTTTGCTGCATATTGTAGTTTTAGTACATTGTGTTTTTGTTTTCATGAGTCACAAGGTATTTTCTAATTTCTCTTTTGATTCTCTGATCCATTCATTGTTCAAGAAGATGTTATTTAATTTCCACATATCTGTGGATTTTCCAGCTTTCTCTCAGCCAGTAATTTCTAGTTTCATTGCAGTGTATTAGAAAGAATATTTGGTACGGTTTTAACCATCTTAAATTTTTTAGACTTGATATGTGGCCTATCTGGTCTAGATTGGAGAATGTACCATGTGTACTTGAGAGGAATGTGCATTTTGCTGTTGTTAGGTGGAATGTCTTGTATATTTCTGTTAGCTTCCTTTGGTCTATAGTGTTAAGTCTTCCAATTCCTTATTGATATTCTGTCTGGATGTTCTATTTATTATTGAAAGTGGGGTATTTTAATTTCCTACTATTATTGTGTTGCTGTCTCTTCCTTCAGTTCTGTCAAAGTCAGCTTGATACATTTGTGCTCTGATGTTGGATGACTATATTATATAAATAATTATATTATTTTATCTTCCTGATGTACTGACCCTTTTATCATTATATACTGTCCTTCTTTGTGTCCTGTGACAGTTTTTAAATTAAAGTCTTTTTTTTTCTGGTATAAGTATGGACACCCCTGTTTTCTTTTGATTAACATTTGCATGGAATATATTTTTCTACCCTTTCACTTTTAACCTGTGTGTGTCCTTAAATCTAAAGTCTGTCTCTTATAGCCAGCTTATATATAGTTGGATCTTTTTTTAATCCTACTCTTTCGATTTGGGAGTTTAATCCATTTATATTTAGAGTAATTACTGATAGGAAAGGACTTACTATTACTATTTTGTTAATTGCTTTTTCTATCTTACAGCTTTTCTGTTCATCTTTTCCTCTCATCCTTTCTTCCTTTGTGATTCTTTGATTTTTTTGTGGTAATATGCTTTGATTACTTTTTTATTTTCTTTTTGTGTATCTTCTATAGGTATTTTCTTTGTGGTCACCATGGTCCTTATTTATCTTATAACAATCTATTTGAAGCTGATGACAATTTAACTTCAATCACATACAAATAGTCTGTATTTTTAATTCTCCTTCTCTCCACGCTTTGTTATTGATGTCACAAATTACATCTTATTGTATTGTGTATCAATTAGAATATGTTTATAGTTATGGTTACCTTTTTTACCTTTATCTTTCAACTTATACTAGAATTAAAAATGATTTATGCACCATTGTTACAGAATTTAAGTATTCCATATTTGTCTGTATATTTACCTTTACCAGAGAGTTTTATACTCTCATGTTGCTCTTCAGTATCCTTGCATTTCAACTTGAAGGACTCTTTTTGTCATTTCTGATAAGGCAGGTCTACTGGTGATGAACTCCCTTAACCTTCTCTCTTTTTTTAATGGGAAAAATCTTTAATTATCCTTCCTTTTGAAGGATATTATTGTATTCCTCAACTCCAGAATTTGTTTCGTTCTTTTTTAAATATTTTCTGTCTCTTTGTTGACATTCTTTTTTATTCATATGTTATTTTCTTGAGCTCACAGAGCACATTTATGATGATGATTTTGAGTTCTTTAGGTAATTTATATATCTCTGATTCTTTAGGATCAATTTCTAGAGCTTTATTTTGTTCTTTTTATGGGTGACATTTTTTTTTGTTTCTTTATTGTTTTATAACTTTGTGTTGGAATGTGCCCATTTGTAAAACCACCTGCCTCTCCCAGTCCTTATGATTTCATTCTGGGGAAGATGTTCATTAAACAGACTAACTAGAGATTTTCAGGGCACCTAAAAACTTGTGGGGGAAGGTGTGGCTTCTCTAGGCCTGTGCAAGCACTTTGTCAATTAGAGAAGCATGGCCAGTTTCTTTTTCAGGAGCCTATAACCTCTTGCTTTATCTGGTGTCTGTGGGTGATTCTGAAAGTTCTGTGGTTCTACAGCAGTAATTGCCTAATTCTCTCTTTGTTCCTCCAGCCACAAGGCATTGAAAGTGTGCTGGCTTCCCATCAGTGTCCTAAGACAGGCAAACAGTTATGAGTTCTTCAGGCAGTCATCAGAAAAGCTTGAACACTGGACACATGCTCCACTTCTTTTCCTCCTCCCTACGGGAGAAGCTTTGACTTGTGCATGTTTTCCCACTCATGCCAAGCTGTGCCAGCTACAGCAACCCACTCCCCATCTTTCTTTGTTTACAGTGGCTCCTAGGCATACAAACTAAGCTAGTTCCATCAGTGTTCCCAATGAAGTGAGATATAAATTAGGCCCTTGGATAGCTCTCTGAAAAACCACAATGTTGGATGCATGAATGCCCTAGTCTCTTTCTCCCTGAAGGAAAAGTAGCTAGTAGGGTTGTACTTTCCCAGTGTTATGCTGTTCCAGCTTGGGAGAGGTGCTGAAACAGGTTGAGTGAAATGGATCTTCTAATCCATCTCAGTATAGTTGTTCTTAGCTTTGTGCTCTCCTGGTGTACTGAAACTTCTTAACTGGATTTGGGGATTATCTAAATGCCAATATTTTGGTCCACATATCTTGTTAAATAAGTGTTTTTGTGGGGAAAGTAGGGCTGGGAATTCCTATTTCATCTTGCTGAGCTTGTTCTCCATTTTTAAGTCATTTTATTGCTAGGAAATTCTTCCATTAGTGTCATAAACTGTTATACCGTTCACATGTATTAGTAGAGTAGATATCCATGATTTGAAGTGACCTGAATCAGGCTTCTGTGAATATCACCATCCCCCATTCTATCCATCTTTTATTCTCAGGAGCCTCCATTTTTTTAATATGATCACAATCAATTGTGTGTCTCTCAACCCAAACTGCATCGCTGCAACTATTTCCTGGTCACTTTCATTCTTGGGACGAGAGACAGTGTGAAGGAAATGTTTCTTAGGTGACTGAGGTCATAAGACATAAAACTTTGTAGTTAGTAGAGATTGTGTTTTCACCATGTGTAGAAAACCATCCTTAAGTAAGAAGCCTGGGTGGCTCAGTCAGTTAAGCATCTGTCTTTGGCTCAGGTCATGATCCCAGGGTCCTGGAATCGAGTCCCGCATTGGGGGGGGGGTTCCTGCTCAGCAGGGAGTCTGCTTCTCCCTCTCCCTGTACCCCAACCCCCAGCCCGCCCACTCTTGCTCTCTCTTGCTCTCTCTCAAATAAATAAATAAAATCTTAAAAAAAAGAAAGAAAACATTCATGGTTAAATTAGTTAAATCTGGGATTTTATTTGCATCTCAAACAGGCTTAACTAATGCAATTTTCATTGAAACTTAAAAAATATCCCAAACCCCAATAACAACTTGAACCTCATGGTTTTAAGGATTATATTGCTTTGCTATGTGGTCTTAATCTACATTGTTTATTTTCTTCTCTTTTTAAATAAGTACAATCAAATTATTTAATGCTTTTGTTTGTTTGTGTAAACAGTAAACCATTCTAACCATTCTATAGCATGCCATCAAAAAGTTGCCTGGGGTTGTGTTGTTAAAATAAATACTTGACAGAGAGGACTGTATATACACACCAAACTTACTATGGCACTGTGTCTATAATACCTTCTTCTTTCTTCCTCCCAACTTATATTTTTGCCAGATAAATATCAATGTTTTTAAAGATTGTGCCTATAATCCTTTCTTTTCCTCCTTACTAATTTTCTCTATGAAAAAGTTAACAGATTACTCTAAGACTGTTTTTGATGTGTGAGTTGTCCTTACTAAAGACGCATTAGTCTAACTATGGCTCTGAAAGTAACTATAATAACTTTAAATCTTTATCATTTTGTCTGTTTAATGGTTCCCAAATGGTTCTAGAATATGCGAGACAACACATCTATTAAAGTGGAATAATGGTGTTCCTAATAGCGCTGAAACAAGGGCTCTTTGGCTGTGTAACTTTCTTATGAGAACATTAGTTGAGTCTGTTTGGGTCAGAAAAATGAGACTATATTTCTGCTTGAGGAAGTGACATGTTGTTGTTGCCAGACGGGCAGTTTATTATTCTTTTCTGAGCAGAATACCCAAAAGACGCTTTTATTTGTATTTCCAGATGTTTAATCATATCATCATAATGATGAACTATTTTAGAATACAATGACGTAGGCAGCATCTTCAAGAATAAATACAATGATAAGCTTCACTGAATTATCAAAGAGTTTATGGAAAATTTTTTAAAATACAAAGCAATCTATTTCCAGCTTCTTATAATAAGATGGTGAAATCAGTCATTTTTAGAGCTTGCAGGGACTTTGAGATCACTTGATCATAAGACTACACAGAGGTAGTTTAGAAAGGAAATTACAAGTACACAGCAGGGAGACTTAATGTACTCCAGAAGTTCAGGGAAGGCATTTTGGAGAAATAAACTTTAATCTGAGTCCCACAGGATAAAGAAAGGGGAGGGTGAGAGCAGATGGCTGAGGTTTTCTGGGCAAAGTGAATATTCTGGCAGGCGAGAGAAGGTACGTATATTCAAGAGACTGAGAGATGTCAGGGTTGGCTTACCCTTAATGACTGTGTAGTCCTGGGTGAGTTTATTCCATTTCTGTAAGCCTCAGGGCCTAGTTTCTATAAGCTTCAAGGCCTTCCACTTAAGAATTAAGATAATAGTAGGGATGCCTGGCTGGCTCCATCAGTAGAGAATGTAATCATGATCTCAGCCTTGTGAGTTCTAGCCCCACCCTGGGCATGGAGCCTACTTTTAAAAACAACAACAACAACAAAAACACCTTAAAAAGTTTAAGATAATAGTAGTACCTACCTCCTGGAATTGTCAAAATTAATTCTAATTCTATTCATAAAGGTTTTATCCCAGTGCCTTAGAACATACATTTTCACTAAAGAGTAGCTTTGATATGAAGAAATTAAAAGACTTAAAAAAAAATTTATTTGAGAGAGAGTGAGCGAGCATGATCAGGGGAGGGATAGAGGGAGGAGCAGACTCCCCACTGAGCATGGAGCCTGATGTGGGGCTCAATCCCAGGACCCTGAGATCATGACCTGAGCCAAAGTCGGATGCTTAACCAACTGAGCCACCGAGGCTCCCCAGAAATTGAAACATTTTAAGTGAAGAATGATATGATCAGATTTTTAAAAATCAGTCATTCTTCAGGATAGGGATGGATTTATAGAGAACAAGACTAAATGTGGTAAGATCAGTTAGAATAACTTCATGGTGATCCAGCTGACAGGTGGTGATGATAAAAAGTAACAACAGAGATAGAGAGAAGTGGATTAGTAAAATCTGAAATATTAGGGCCGCCTGGGTGGCTCAGTCAGTTAAGCATCTGCCTTCGGCTTGGGTCATGATCCCAGGGTCCTGGGATCGAGTCCCGCATTGGGCTCCCTGCTCAGCAGAGAGCCTGCTTCTCCCTCTCCCTCTGCTGCTCCCCCTGCTTGTGCTCTCTCTCATCTCTCTCTCTGTCAAATAAATAAATAAAATCTTAAAAAAAGAAGAATTTAAAATTTGAAATATTAGATTTTAGTGCATATTAGGTGAAGAGTATAGGGGTGAAGAGAGAGAGCAGTATAGGATATCTCCCAGTTTTCTAATTTCCTATTGCTACATAAGAAATTACCATAAATAGCAACTTGAAACAATATAAATGTATTATCTAACAGTTTCTGAGTCAGGAGTCATCAGAGCTTACCTGGGTCCTCTGCTCAGGGTCTCCCAAGGCTGACATCAAGATGGCATTTGGGACTGCAGTCTCATTTGGAGACTTGAACTGAAAAACTTCCCTCCCAAGCTCTTTGGAAACTGCCTCTGGTGAGAGACTCCTACAGTTCCCTAATTCCATTCATTCAGTGCTGGTCAAATCATTATCATGAAGCTGCACCATCCATGGTGCCGCTACCATGAATGCTGGACACCTACAAGTCTCCCAAAGGTGTTTACTGTGCTTGAGTACACAAATGCAAACCTATCTCAGAGTATGAAGGTAACTGTAATTGATAACGCATTTGCTCATCACATAAATTTGCCATTGGAATTTTAGAGTACGCACATAGAACAACACATCTTCCAACTATGTCTCCTTCTGAACACTTGAGGCCATTATCACTCCATTTTCTGGAATGTGATCTCTTTGATGTTGGTAATACCCCAGCTTTGCACTCACTGCCATAAGTAGGAACGATGGGCAAGGGGCCCCGGGCAGAGTGAGAAGAGGAGTAGATTCACCTACAAATGTCTGTTCCTCATCTGGGCAAGTCTCAAGAGCAACCTGGGAGAGCATGATGTCAAAACATTAGTTGCATTTTATTCAAAATCAATTGAGAATATTTATTCAAAATACTGAAATACTTTGGATGTTTAAACCAACTGTAATTACTAAAAACAAAGCTCGCAAACAGGAACATACTGCTTTTTATGCCTAAAAAAAAAGAGAAAATGAATAAATTAAAGGAAGAATCTAAAGTTACAAAGGATATAATTTTAAAGTGCTACAATGGCATTTAAAAATTTTTCTCCTTGGGGTGCCTGGGTGGCTCAGTCGTTAAGCATCTGCCTTTGGCTCAGGTCATGATCTCGGGGTCCTGGGATCGAGCCCCGCATCGGGCTCCCTGCTCTGCGGGAAGCCTGCTTCTCCCTCTTCCCCTCCCCTTGCTTGTGTTCCCTCTCTCGCTGTGTCTTTCTCTGTCAAATAAATAAATCTTAAGAAAAAAAAAAAATTTTTTTTTTTCTCCTCAAGTGATGAATGTTCTGTTGGAACTCTTGTCCTAATTGGATAAATTGCATTCCTTACTGGGATGGAATGAAATTGAGATTTTGCACCATCTAAATTTGTGAAACTCCTAAAAGAATCGAAAGTCCTAAAAGAATCGATACGTTACATGAGTTTTGCCTTGTAAAATACAGTTGTTGGGAAAAGGCATTCTGAATGAAAGCAAACAGACAGTATCTATGAAAAAGGTGAGCTGAAATATTTACATATTTCAATATAAAAAGTAGAATTAAGAATATTTTCTATTTAGCAGAATTTGCTCTGAGTTTAATAGGTATCTTGGCACTTAAATATTCTATTTTCTCATTTAAAAAGATCATGGTCTACATAGAAGAGTCAGTTGACAGGACAACGATTTTAAATTTATTTACTAAAAGCTTTAAAGGAGAGTACAGGCAATTTTATAAAAATATTAAAAAATGAGATCATATTAAAAAAATACATTCTTGGAGGAAAACATTGTAATAGGTGCTGATACCATTAAGAAACTAAGGTATGTGAATATGTAGCAAGAATAATTTTCTGCTTTTTTAAAAAGATATTTGTTTATTTATTTGAGAGATAGAAAGAGAGAGAGATTGAGAGAATGAGTGGGAGGAGGAGCAGAGGGAGAAACAGACTCCCTGCTGAGCAAGAAGCCCAATGCTGGACTCAATCCCAGGACCCTGGGATCATGACCTGAGCCGAAGGCAGGCGCTTAGCCGACTGAGCCACCCAGGTGCCCAATTTTTCTGCTTGTTATTTCTTATGGCTCAGAAAATCAATATAAAAATGTTTTAAAAAACATTTTCTTGGGCACCTGGGTGGCTCAGTTGGTTAAGCGACTGCCTTCAGCTCAGGTCATG
>NW_028016601.1:0-730 GCF_054177405.1 Leptonychotes weddellii
TGCCCACTTCTTGATTGGATTATTTGTTCCTTGGGTTTTGAGTTTGGTAAGTTCTTTATAGATCTTGGATTCTAACCCTTTATCTGATAATGTCATTTGCAAATATCTTCTTCCATTCTGTAAGTTGCCTCTTAGTTTTGTTGACTGTTTCCTTTGCCATGCAAAAGCTTTTTATCTTGATGAAGTCCCAATAGTTCATTTTCACTTTTGTTTCCCTTGCCTTTGGAGACGTGTCTAGCAAGAAGTTGCTGTGGCCGAGGTCACAGAGGTTGCTGCTTGTGTTCTCCTTTAGGATTTTGATGGATTCCTGTCTCACATTGAGGTTTTTCATCCATTTTGAGTTTATCTTTGTGTACGGTGTAAGAAAATGGTCCAGTTTCATTCTTCTGCATGTGGCTGTCCAATTTTCCCAACACCACTTGTTGAAGAGACTGTCTTTTTTCCATTGGACATTCTTTCCTGCTTTGTCGAAGATGAGTTGACCATCGAGTTGAGAGTCCATTCCTGGGCTCTCTATTCTGTTCCATTGATCTATGTGTCTGTTTTTGTGCCAGTAACATACTGTCTTGATGATGACAGCTTTGTAATAGAGCTTTAAGTCCAGAATTGGGATGCCCCTAGTTTTGGTTTTCTTTTTCAACGTTCTTCTGGCTATTTGGTGTCTTTTCTGGTTCCACACAAATTTTAGGATTATTTGTTCCAGCTCTGTGAAAAAAATTGATAGTATTTT
>NW_028016602.1:0-730 GCF_054177405.1 Leptonychotes weddellii
AATCCTCTTCTAGCAAAAATTATGACAATATTTCCTACAAGATTTTTATATATTTTTCATATTCATTTAACTTTATTTGAAATTCATTTTATCAAAATTATATGAAACTGAGATATACATTGCTTTTTTCAAATAAATTATTCACTCTTTAAATAATCCATCCTCAAAATTGCACACACACACACAGAGTTGGTGTTGTTGACACAAAATGAACAAACTTTTTAGAATCTCTAAAAGAAAGGTTTTTTTTTTTAGTTTTTGTTCTGTTTTTGTTTTTGTTTTCCCAGCGCAGGTTAGGACAACTGCCTGGGATACAGTCTTTACTAAGAACATAAAACATGAAATGTTCAAATCATTAGGTGAAAGGTATTTCAGAAAGTTATAGACCTTATCTTAGGACTGTAAACTTAGGACTTAGTTTATCTGCAGGACTGTCTGACTTCAGTCTCATGGGAACCAGGGAGGTTCTACACTTAGCCATATGCTTGGAATATGCTCCATTTTAGGTTATTTGTAAATGAATCAGATGTGCAATTGGTGCCAAGGTCAGAAATTGAATTTGCTGACTCTGGTAATGGTTAAAGTTTGGTTTCCTTGAGATCCAATGAGCAGGGCCCATGCACATTAAAAGTTGAAAATCTCCTTTATTTTATCAATGTCTAGCATATCATTTACTTACAGTGCCTCAGTCATTTACTCTTATTGCTGAGGCCCAAAGTCCAGAACAAAA
>NW_028016603.1:0-730 GCF_054177405.1 Leptonychotes weddellii
AAAAAAAAAATGGTGGAAGGAAGGAAGGAAGGAAGGAAGGGCGGGCCTGGATGGTTCTGCTGGTAGAGCATGTGACTCTTGATCTTGCGGTTGTGAGTTCAAGCCCCATGTCGGGTGTAGAGATTACTTAAAAATAAAATCTTAAAAAAAAGAGGAAAAAAAAAGAAAAAGAATTTACATATCCTTGGGCCAATTTAAGATAAACTGCTCTGTGCAGTTTAAGGGTAACAGAGGTCCTTTAAGACCTATTGTAATATAGTAAACAGATACGGGCAAAGTGATAATGGCAACAATCATAAAGTACTTTACTCTTTACCAAAGACTTCCATAAACATTTTTGGTTTTCTTTTCTCTTTTTTTTTTTTTTTAGAGAAAAAGAGAGTAATGCAAGTGGGGGGCAGGGGCAGAGGGAGAAAGAGAATCTTAAGCAGGTTCCACGCCTAGCACAGAGCCCGATGTGGGACTCGATCTCACAACCCTGAGATCATGACCTGAGCTGAAATCAAGAGTCAGACGTTTAAGCAGTTGAGCCACCCAGGTGCCCCTTTGTTTTCTGTTTTAATGATAACATTACTGGGGCGCCTGGGTGGCTCAGTCGTTAAGCGTCTGCCTTCGGCTCAGGTCGTGATCCCAGGGTCCTGGGATCGAGCCCCGCATCGGGCTCCCTGCTCGGCGGGAAGCCTGTTTCTCCCTCTCCCACTCCCCCTGCTTGTGTTCCCTCTCTCGCTGT
>NW_028016604.1:0-730 GCF_054177405.1 Leptonychotes weddellii
AAAGCAGAGTATACATCCAAATCTATATAGACTGCAGGTCCGTGTTACCGAGCTTTCTTGGAAGGTTCAATTACATAAACATTGAAAAGACTGTAAAGGGAGGGGGCAATAAGAAAAAGAATCGGTTGAGAAACCCGTGCTCCAAACCCAAGTAGAAAGTGCATAATGGAAAGCAAAAAGAGAAGTAGAAAATAAGGGAGATGTTCAGAAATTGAAAACTCCCATGTCCCTTACTTAAGCCACACACACAAGGGAAGATGGTCAGAGAACCCAGGGCCACGTTTCCCAGACTTGCCCACCCCAGCCAGGCCAGCAGCATCTGCAGGATCCCCAATGGCCCTGCCAATTTCCTTCTTGGTGGCCCTGGTGGTGCTCAGCTGCAGCTCCCTCTGCTCTCTGGGATGTGACCTGCCTCAGAACCATGGCCTGTTCTCCTGGAGGGCCTTGACGCTCCTGGGACAAATGAGGAGAATGTCTCCTAGCTCTTGTGACAAGTACACAAGTGTCTTTGCCTTCCGCAAGGAGGTGCTTGATGGAAGCAGTTGCAGAAAGCTCAAGCCCTCTCTGTCGTCCATGTGATGAACCAGAAGATCTTCCACCTCTTCTGCACAGAGGCTTCATCTGCTGCTTGGAACGAGACCCTCTTAGAGGAATTCTGCTCGGGACTTTCTGAGCAGCTGACCAACCTGGAAGCCTGTCCCATGCACGAGGCGGAGGGGGCAGAGACTCC
>NW_028016605.1:0-730 GCF_054177405.1 Leptonychotes weddellii
GTTTTGTTTGTTTTTATCTTTTTCTTTTTTTTTTCTCTTTCTTTTTTCTTTCTTTCCCTTTCTTTTTCCCCTGCCTTCAGGTCTTTTCTGATTTGTTTAGAGTATATGTTCTGGGGACATTGTTACCCAGTTAACATTTTGTTCTCTCATTCATCTATTCTCCTCTGGACAAAATGACAAGATGGAAAAAATCACCTCAACAAAAAGAACAAGAGGCAGTACCAACTGCCAGGGACCTACTCAATACGGACATTAGTATGATGTCAGAACTAGAGGTCAGAATGATGGTTTTAAAGATACTAGTTGGGCTTGAAAAAAAACATGGAAGTTATTAGAGAAAACCTTTCTGAAGAAATATAAGAACTAAAATCTAACCAATTCAAAATCAAAAAGGCTATTAATGAGATGCAATAAAAAATGGGGGCTCTAACTGCTAGGATAAATGAGGCAGAGGAGAGAATCAGTGATATAGAAGACCAAATGATGGAAAATAAAGAAGCTGAGAAAAAGAGAGATAAACAACTACGGGATCATGAGGGCAGAATTCAAAAGATAAGCGATACCATAAGACAAAACAACATTAGAATAATTGGGATCCCAGAAGAAGAAGAAAGAGAGAGAGGGGCAGAAGGTATATTGGAGCAAATTATAGCAGAGAACTTCCCTAGTTAGGGGAAGGAGACAGGCATCAAAATCCAGGAGGCACAGAGAACCCCTCTCAAAATCAATA
>NW_028016606.1:0-730 GCF_054177405.1 Leptonychotes weddellii
GAATCCAGACTACGTATTTATAATAATCTGATTTATGACTGCGGCAACACCTCAGTGCAGTGGGTAAATATTGGTCTTAAGTGAATTATGTTGGGTCTGTGAAATACCCACATGGAAAAATGCACCTGACTCTCTAACCTACATAATACAATCAGAGATGGATTGAAGACTTTAATTAAGCTAAGTAATAAAGCTTTTGGAAGAAAATATAAGAGAATGTCTTTATGACTACAGCGTAGACAAAGATACCTTTTAACCAACTCAGGATGCCAAACAAACTAAGCATAAAAAAAGAATTATAGGGACGCCTCGGTGGCTCAGTCAGTTAAGCGTCTGCCTTCGGCTCAAGTCATGATCCCAGGGTCCTGGGTTCGAGTCCCTCATCGGGGAGCCTGCTTCTCCCTCTGCCTGCCACTTCCCCTGCTTGTTCTCTCTCTGACAGATAAATATATACATGAATATTTAAAAATCATTTGAAAAAGAAGAATTATAATTTGGACAATATTAAAATTAAGAATTTCTATTCGCCAGCATTCATCATTAAGAAACTGAGTAGAGAAACCAGAGTGCGAAAAGATATGCACAATACACATAACTGACAAAAGACATATCTAGAATGTATTGCAGACCTTACACATCAATAAAAAAATTAACCCAATAAAAGTGGGCAAAGACTTGAATAGCCACTTCCACTAAATTATATTCTTTTTCTTTTTCTTTTTTTAGTAGA
>NW_028016607.1:0-730 GCF_054177405.1 Leptonychotes weddellii
AATCCAACTTACAAGAACAGGATCCTTCTATCTGCTGTGTGAACAACAGAGTTGGGGAAACTAAGACTGAAGAAGGGCGATCAGGAAAGACGTCTGTGGCTTAGAAAAGATTGTTGGTGGGTAAGTGCTGAGGAATGGTTTAATTCTGGATATAGTCTGAAGATAAAGAAGATAGGATTTGCTGACATCAAATGTGAGATATGGAAAAAAAAAAAGGAGGCAATGATATTCTGAGCAACTAGAAGAAAGGAGTGGCCATTTACTAAGATGGAGAAGATGAAGGGAGCAAGTTTTGGTGTGAATACTAGGAGTCTGTCTGGTTTGAGACATGTTAGATTTGAGATGCTTATCACACATCTCAGTAGGCAGCTCCATGTGTGGGTCTGGCGGGAGAACTGGCCTGGCCTGGCCACAGACATTTAGAGAGACCTGTGGTAAGAAGCAGGAGATCATTAGGAGAATGAGGATGAGCAGAGAAGAGATGAGGCCCAAGGACTAAATTCTGGGGCACCCCAAGTTATAAGTTGAACACATGAGAAGTCAGTAACAAAGCTAAGACAGATTAGCTGGTAAGGCAGGAGGAAACTCGAGTGTGTGTCAAGACCTTGGAAACCAAGTGAGAAAAATGTGTCAAGGAGATGAAAGTCATCAACTGTCAAGTGCTGTTGAATAGGGCAAGGAGGATGAGGACAGGGTGGGAGCTGCGAGACAGCGGTGTGCAGTCCCCAGC
>NW_028016608.1:0-730 GCF_054177405.1 Leptonychotes weddellii
AAAAAAAAAGAGGGGCACCTGGGTGGCTCAGATGGTTAAGTGTCTGCCTTCGGCTCAGGTCATGATCCCAGGGTCCTGGGATCGAGCCCCGCATCGAGCTCCCCACTTGGCGGGGAGCCTGCTTCTCCCTCTCCCTCTACTATTCCCCCTGCTTGTGCTCTCTCACTCTATCAAATAAATAAATAAAATCTTTAAATAAAAAAAGAAGTTATGCTATAGAGAGAGAGAGAGAGCTGTGATATATATACATACGATGGAATTAATGGAACATTACTCAGCCATCAAAAAAATGAAATCTTGCCATTTGCAATGACATGGATAGAGCTACAGTGTATTATGCTAAGCGAAATAAGTCAGTCAGAGAAAGACAGATACCATATGATTTCACTCATATGTGGAATTTAAGAAACAAAACAGATGAACATGGGGGAAAAAAAGAGGTAAACCATAAAACAAACTCTTAATAGACAGCAAATTGAGGGTTGCTGGAGGGGAGGTGGGCAGGGGGATGGGTTAAATGGGTGATGGGTATTAAGGAGGGCACTTGTGATGAGCACTGGGTGTTGTATGTAAGTGATGAATCACTAAATTCTACACTTGAAACTAATATTACACTATATGTTATAGTGTTACAGAATTTAAATAAAAACTTGAAACAAAAAAGTAATTAACCCCAAATAATAAAGTTAAATCAATTTTGCATTCCTGGGATAAACCCACTTTGTCAAGA
>NW_028016609.1:0-730 GCF_054177405.1 Leptonychotes weddellii
ACTCCTCGAAACTCCTGGGCTCCTTTAAACGCAGCAAAACACAATCGCACGTATGCCAGACACTGGAATATTGCTAGCGTCACTGCTTGTAAGGGCTCTACAGTGGAAAGTATCCACACGTCCACGGACAAGAAAACGGATGAACGAATTGAGGAGTGGTTCCACAGTGGTGTGCGCCCCAACAGGGAAGACGAAAGCAGGACGGCTCTGCGGAATAGTACAGGCACTGTCAGGGCGCAATGTTGGGTGAAAAAGGAAGCGGCGGAACGCTAGGCAGAAGGCGATACGGTTTATTGCACTACCCGGGCAACACAGCAGGAGGCCAGGACAGTCAAGGATACACACACGGGTCTCTAAGACAAAACAAAAACCAACCAGCCGACCAGCCAACCAACCAGAAAACGAACCCTAGAAAACGGAGGAGGGGGTTGGTTTACACAGGACACGCAGCAGGATGGCTCTTCCTCTGCGAGCAGAAGCAGTGGGTGGGAAGGGCCCCGGGAGGAGACTGCGTAGGAACTGTGAAAAGTGTCCCACGTCGGGAAGGTGGAGGCTTGAGCACCTACGTGTTCCACACTCCCGTATCCTTTTGTGATTTCCCAGGAAGAGGACCCGTGAAACGTCCTTGAATATGGTAGAACCGGAGCCGCCCAGCCGGGGCCTCGATGCTCGCCCAGCCGGGGCCTCGACGCTCGATGCTCGATGCTCGATGCTCGATGCTCGATGCTCG
>NW_028016610.1:0-730 GCF_054177405.1 Leptonychotes weddellii
ATTCTTTTATTAATATATTGTATCACATTGATTGATTTGTGGATGTTGAACCAACCTTGCAGCCCAGGGATAAATCCCACTTGGTCATGGTGAATAATCCTTTTAATGTACTCTTGGATCCTATTGGCTAGTAGTTTTGTGAGAATTTTTGCATCCATGTTCATCAGGGATATTGGTCTGTAATTCTCCTTTTTGATGGTGTCTTTGGTTTTGGGATCAAGGTAATGGTGGCCTTATAAAATGAGTTTGGAAGTTTTCCTTCCATTTCTGTTTTTTGGAACAGTTTCAGAAGAATAGGTATTAATTCTTCTTGAAATGTTTGGTAGAATTTCCCTGGGAAGCCATCTGGCCCTGGGCTTTTGTTTGTTGGGAGATTTTTGATGACTGCTTCAATTTCCTTAGTGGTTATAGGTCTATTCAGGTTTTCTATTTCTTCCTGGTTCAATTTCGGTAGTTTATACATCTCAAGGAAAGCATCCATTTCTTCCAGATTATCTAATTTGCTGGCATATAGTTGCTCATAGTATGTTCTTATAATTGTTTGTATTTCTTTGGTGTTGGTTGTGACCTCTCCTCTTTCATTCATGATTTTATTTATTTGGGTCATTTCTCTTTTCTTTTTGATAAGTCTGGCCAGGGGTTTATCAATCTTTTTAATCCTTTCAAAGAATCAGCTCCTAGTTTCGTTGATCTGTTCTACTGTTCTTTTAGTTTTTATTTCATTGATTTC
>NW_028016611.1:0-1458 GCF_054177405.1 Leptonychotes weddellii
GATCAAGTCTTTATGAGCTTTGAAATTATGCCTTCGATACCGCCATTCAGCCTATAAACAATTACCAAGTTTATACATATAAACATAGTGTTGCAATTAATCTCCAGAGTCACTTTGTATCAGATTTGTGACAAAGCAAATTGAGTGGTGACTTTTACACCAGTGCGTAATCATTTTGTAGCTGCCTCCCACTCTTTTGGCAAGACTTTCAAATGTTTTCTCGCTCCATCATGTTCCAGCAAGAAAGTCAACAGCTGCGGCCAAGGCAACAATTTTGGCAGTGGCAGTGCCCAGATGTGTCTCCAGCAGTAGCAGTGACATCTGGACCACTTGCCACGCTTGAGCGTATTTTGGCTCAATTCCATTTTCTGTATCCAGCTGGAGAGCCATGTCTAGTGCTCTCTTCAAATAAGGAAACAGTACTGTGAGAGAAAGTTATCTTCTTACCTTCTCATCCTCTGATTATAAGGTTATTCACATTATGTATGTGTGGGTGTGTAGTTGCCGCATGTATGTGAATTTTGTGAGAAGGGTTAAAATCAGTTTGTTTAAAAAGAGAGAGCATTAAATACACTCCATGTCTTCAGTGCACTATATTCCGTTATAGCTATATATTTGGGGTTATGTATGGACATGTACATACACGCAAGCACGATCTGAGTCAGTTATTCAGACAATTCAGCATTTAAGAGACTTGGCCTATCGCAAGATGTGACTACTTCCTTTATGAATTCATTTGGTGCATAGAGAGTGTGTTCACTACTAACCACTATGTGCTTTGAGGAAGTAACATGTAAAGATGCAGATTACTTAAACACAGCATAATCACAGATGAGGAGTTCAGAATCTCACCACTGGAGAAAGGCATAAGAAATTCAAAAGAACCAGTAAGTAAGGCAGCATTTTAACATATCCATTATTTGAGGGCCTTGAAATGCATCATCTATACTTCATTATGATGTAAATTACTACTTACCTATCAAGAATTGTGCCGTTCCCTCTGCACACAGTATCTTATTTAATTCTCATAACACTGTGAAATAGGCATTATTCCCATTTTACAGATAAGGTAGATGAGGCTCAGGCAAATCAAAGGTCACATGACTCATAAAGGGTGAAGCTGGATTTCAAACCCTCATCTGTCTGCTTTCAAAAGTCACTATCTTTACCTCTGTCCCTCCCCTACAGCATCTAGTACAGGAGCTGGCCAGTCGGTGCATTTCCTGAAATCAGTCCTATCATAAACAATCAACTGTGTGGAAATCCAAAAGCAAGAGTTACAGAAGGAATTCCAGTAGGAATAGAGTAAAGAATATGAGAAAAAATGGAGACAGGATATTTCAGGTAAGAAAATTTGACATTAATGGACAAATCAGTGGGGGGTGCCTGGGTGGCTCAGTCGTTAAGCGTCTGCCTTCAGCTCAGGTCATGATCCCAGGGTCCTGGGATCGAGCCCCG
>NW_028016611.1:1558-2000 GCF_054177405.1 Leptonychotes weddellii
GGTCATGATCTTCAGGTCCTGGGATCAAGTCCTGCATCGGGCTCCCTGCTCAGCGGGGAGCCTGCTTCTCCCTCTGCTCCTCCCCCCGCCCGCTTGTGTTCTCTCTCTCAAATAAAGGGAAAAAAATCTTAAAAAAAAAGAAAGAAGGGGCGCCTGGGTGGCTCAGTCGTTGAGCGTCTGCCTTCGGCTCAGGTCATGGTCCCAGGGTCCTGGGATCGAGCCCCGCATCAGGCTCCCTGCTCAGTGCAGAGCCTGCTTCTCCCTCTGCCACTCCCTCTGCTTGTGTTCCTGCTCTCTCTGTGTCTCTCTCTGTCAAATAAATAAACAAAATCCTTAAAAAAAAAAAAAATTCAATAGTGTAGTAACTAGGACAAGTGAGAAACCAGCGACAATATGGGGATGTATAATTAACCATTAGAAAAGTGTAATGGACATTATTTTA
>NW_028016612.1:0-11348 GCF_054177405.1 Leptonychotes weddellii
AAAAAAAAAAAAAGAATTCCTCATATCAGTGAGATCATATGATACATGTCTTTCTCTGTTTGACTTATTTCACTCAACATAATATCCTCCAGTTCCATCCACGTCGTTGCAAATGGCAAGATCTCATTCCTTTTGATGGCTGCATAATATTCCATTGTATATATATACCACATCTTCTTTATCCATTCATCTGTCGATGAATAAGTGTCCTGAGTCTTATTATAATCTTAGAATTCATAGTTTGAGAAAGCCCCTTATAAGGGGCTGTGGTAGGCTAAGAAATGACATCCCAAAATATATGGTTGGGGAGTTATCAATGTGACTGCTGATTGACCTGTGAGCTAGATCTGGGCAAATGAAGGCTCCTAACCCTCTCCTCTGTCCTTGTAATATGGGCTCCACTTGCCTTCTTGGCTCCCAGAAGCTCCCGGAAGAACATAGCCTTGAGATAGTATAATGTGGTGTTGAGACCATCTGGATGGTGTATGTGACCGAACCCAGTTAAGGCCTCTCTATAAACTTTTAAGATCTGGGAGGTAGGTGCAGAGATCTATTTATCTTGTGGCCACCAAGACAAGCTTCATATGTAAGTTCCCTGCTGCCTACCAATCTGGAGTGGTCTGCTTCTTCCTGTGGTTTGGGAGCTTATCCTATCCTCCGTGTATGAGGGCCAATTTCAGATTACACCTGGGAAGAGCTTCCAAGGAAATTATAAACCAACAGATATCCATGTCTTAATCCCTAGAACCTGTGAATGTTACCTCATATAGCCCAAAGTTGGTCTTTGCAAATGTGATTAGAATTCAAGATCTTGAGATGGGGAAATCATCCTGGATTATATGGGTGGGCCCTAATGTAATCACAAGCGTCCTTATTAGTGGAGGCAAAGGGAGATTTTACAGAGAAGATAAGAAGGCAATGTGACTATGGAGATAGTGCTGGGACTGATGCAGCACACAAGCCAAGGAAGCTGGCAGCCACCAGAAGCTGGGAGCAGAAAAAAATGGAGCATTCTTTAGAACATCCAGAGGGCACACGGTTCTCCTGACACCTTGATTTTGGCTCAATGAATCTGATTCCAGACTTCTGACCTCTGGGATAGTGAAAGAACAAATTTCTGTTATTTTAAGCCACTAAATTTGTAATACTTTGTTACAGCAGACTTAGGAAACTAATACAGGTACTTTAGCCCTGCAGTTACTAGATCTCCTTGTATAGGAGGCAAGACAGACCTGCTTTATACAAAACTTTGCTTCATAACAAATAAGCTATGTAAAGCAATAGGTAGACAGTAGATGCTCATTAAGTTTAAGTCTTTGTGCTTCCATTCTATTGACAAGTAAAAGGTTCTGTCAAATGGCTATGTTTTACTGAGAATGTACTATACGCCAAGTACTATTTTAGATGTTTTCATGTGCATTAACTTTCTTTCATCCTCAATCTCCTTGTACAGATAAGGACACCAAGGCACTGAGAGGTTATATAACTTGCGCAGGTCACACAGTAATTGGCAGAACTAGAACTCTAAACCAGGCAGTTTGGCCCAGAGTCCATTTTTTTTTATCCATTATGCAACACTATGTCTCAATGTAACAGAGTAAGGCACAAATGTGATTCTCAAAGGAGTTATAGTCAAGAAACATCAAGATAAAAACAATGTAGATACTTTATTAATTTACATGTTTGTAATACACTCAGTTTCCTGCCACCCCCCCCAAAACAAAAAAGCAATTAAACAAACAAAAAACCATGCAGTCACACTCCTTTTAAGAACTCACTTAGTTCAGGGATGCCTGGGTGGCTCAGTCCTTAAGTGCCTTTGGCTCAGGTCGTGATCCCAGGGTCCTGAGATCGAGTCCTGCATCAGGCTCCCTGCTCGGCGAGAAGTCTGCTTCTCCCTCTGCCTGCCTCTCCCCCTTCTTGTGCTCTCTCTCTCTCTGACAAATAAAATCTTAAAAAAAAAAAAGAAGAACTCAATCCAGAGCCATTAGCAGTCACTGTTAAGTGCTTTTGGGCATATGATATACTATGCATCTGCCCTACCTCCCCCAGGGAGTCAAGATGCAGATACTGGATCTCTCCAGAACTCCACCTGGCATATTTTATAGCCCTAATGAATGTGGTCTGAAGCCTGTCCCTTGACAATGTAGTCAATGTGTTTTTCACTCATCCAATCAACAGATGGTTAACGAGTGCCAACCACGTGAAGAGTACAGTCTTAGAGCTCCTCCGGGTGATACAAAGGTGAACAATACACAGCTTCTGCCCTGAAGGAACTGACAATAGGGCAAGAGATCCAGGTTGCCATTTTGTGTTTCCAAGGCCCTTAATGACCCAGCCTGTGCATCACAAATCCACTTGGTTCTCACTGCTCCATAGACATTTGGCAAGATAAATTTTATTTGGTGCTATTTGAATCACTTTTATTTGTAAGCATTGCTGGAGGTCTTATTTCCATCATAAATAGAGTTTTTCCTTGGAACATTCAGAATGATATTTTAAGGACAGCTGTTCTAAGGTATGCTGGTCCTATTTTGTATTCTGCCCTGCAGGCACTGAGCTATGAAAGTGACCCTGTGAAATCGAGAATGCATGTCATCCTAGTCACACACCGGTCCAATCTGAGTTCAAAATTCTGTGTTCCTCCTGAAAGGGTTGGGGACATTAAGAGCATCTAAAGCAGAGTTTTCTCCTGTACTGTCTGAGTCTTCAGACCTTGAGATAATAAACATACACTTGCTGGATTCTTCTCATGTAAAAGAGAGAAGACTGACATCTCAATTTTTTTTTCAAGATAGTCGGATTCCTCTTTCTCAGAGCAATGTCAGAAAACCTTGACCTGTTTTTTTGAAACAGACTGCATCAGTCAAGATCTTGTTTCACTTAATATGTGGAAACACTCCATCCTAAACTGGAAAGAAGAAAAATGTATTTCACCTCTATTGGTGGTGATCTTTGATCCAACTTTAGAAACATTACCCAAAATTTCCAAAATGCTCTTAAGAGAAATTAAGAAAATTATTGCACGTAATGTTCATGAAACTCGAAAGTTTCTTCTCTAAAATATGGCTCCAATTTTTAAGATATTAAAGCATATCAATTTGTGAACACCAACATAAACATTTTTTTCTCGCAAATATTTCACACACACAAAAAGGAATTTTTAATTGAGAGACTTTTGTGACATTGCATTATGAACAAGTTCTAGAAGCAGCATCCTTTCTTGGTGGACCACATGAATTTCTCATATTTAAGGACCAGTATCCACAGTTGTCTACTGAATGCCATGAAAGGATATATACCAGATTCAGAAAATGAATAAAATAAATTTTTGTATCTGTCCACAAAAATAAGTGTGGAACACTATATGTAGGACACTACACTCAATGACTTCAGTATGTAATAGTTTATCCATAACAAACACACAAAGAGATATAGGCCTTTTCTCAAAGCCCTACTATGTGCCAGGTACTGTTTTAGGTGCTTAAAACATATTATTTCCAATTCTCCAACATTACTGAGAGGTAGATATTATGGTCCCTGGTTTACAGATGAAATTCTGAAAGGTCACATCGTCAGTATGTTGCAAGATTAGAATTCCATTCTATGACTCCAAGCTCTTGCTATTTCTCAGTATAGAAGCCTGAGGCGGTGTGTTACAAGAAGCTCGTGGGTGCTACAGTATCTATCTAGAAGTCTCTTCAAGTCCATCAGATAAATCCTGCAAACCCTAATGAACTTTATAAAGTGGAAGGGAAAGCAGTGGAATTGCAGAGGTACAACTGATTGACAAGATAGACCAACCAGATGCTGTGCATACTTTGGTAATGCTAACCATTTTTAAAACTACTTGGGACGGGTTAAAAGCCACTGTATTCAATTGGCCAAGATTCTGCAAACAGCACCTCAAAAATTCATATATAGATATCCACACATGCCCATACATACATATAGCCACATATATGCATGCACACATACACACATATAATTACAACCCATTCTTTTCAGAACTAGACTAGCAATAGCTAGCAATGGAGATGATAAGAAATACGTTAAATGAACCACAATAACTTCCCCCTCCCCACGCTAGGTTGTTTATCTTGCCAGAATCCCTTGGGACCTCGAACACAGAGGTACAGAAGTCCTCATTTCCTAGTTCACCACAGAAATCTACCCCAGAAATGACACTGGCATTTTTCATGGTCAGTAGGAAACACTGGTAATGCTTCCCATGTGAATGGTATGGAAATGTGTTCCTTCACAACTCGTTCAATACATTCATACAACCTCCTTACCTCATCTGTAAATGAGATTATTTATGTCAGAGGATCAATATGAGCCTTCACTGAAGCACTAATGTATGCCAGAGTGACAAGCCCAGTATTTCAGAAATGAAAGATGCTCAATAACTTAAAATAAGGATATAGTACCTGCAAGTACACTACAGTTCTTCTAAGTGATGCTCAGAATTTCTACATAAATCTCAAAAGCTTAATCATCCTTATGAGAAAGCAGCAGTTTATTTAAAGATGATTATGGAAGCTCTGGAAAAGTACCCCCCCTGCCTTACTATCTCCTCTATTACCTTTAATTTCCCCTAAAAATCCATCCCTTCATGTTCCAAAGCCTTTTTAGTCTTTAGAAGACTCCTATTAAAATGCCCCTACCTCGAGGACCTCTATTGATTGATGTGTAGAGAGAATTCTTATCAGCTGGTGCTTCTACAGGGGCAGCTGGTAAAGAATAGCATTCTCCAGGAACAAGGTGCAGGGCTTCTGCCCTGGGGTGACTATAGAGCTTGGCATTGAGTGGTGTGGAGGGAAAGAAACAATGACCAACCTTGCCTATTTCATAATATTGCCCAAGGCCAGCCCTGTGAAGTGATTTTGTCATGAAGATAGCTTGCCTGACAATTTCAAATCCTATCCCACGCTGCTATGTAACATCCACTTCACACCGCCTTCAGGACACTAGTTGATTACTGCCTCCATGCCCCGAATGGTGTCCCAGTTGACTGAAGAAGGGACTACAACTTCCTGGAGGACACAACTCACTCCAAAGGGATCGTTTTACACCTGAGTAGAGTCTGACCCAGTCATGTCTGTTTTTTACTGCTCCACTGGAAGCTAAATATTAGTCAAGACAATCTAGATAGTAAAAAACAGGGGAACTTACCTAACTCTGGACTCAAGATTTTTTAAAAAGGAAAGAAAAGTATTCCCTAATCAATTTAAAAAACAAAAAAAGATTTTATTTATTTTAGAGAGAGAGAATGAACAGATGGAGGGGCAGAGGCAGAGGGAGAGGGAGAAAAGAAATCTCAAGCGGGCTCCCTGCTGAGCATGGAGCCAACATAGGGCTGATCCCAGGATCCTGAGATCAAGACCTGAACTAAAATCAAAAGTCTGATGACGCTTAACCCACCTAGCTACCGAGGTGCCCCTGGATTTGTAAGTCTTACAGTTTTACAATCTTAATTGCTTCTACCTTTGTGGTCTGGGAACCTCTAAACTAAGAAATGACCATAAAAATCAATCTTGGCTCAGTGGTGCCATCATATTGCAAAAGGAAATGCAAAACTGCTCTGGAGGAATTCTTCCCCACTGTAGGCTTCAAGTGGGGATTTCCATCAAAAACCAGAAGCAATATAATAAGCCTCTCCTAAATTGAGTCACGATCACTTAGGGATAAACACCATTGGGAAAGAGTCAAAAGACACAAACAAGAGGTTAGAGCAGAAAGACCATGAAATAACTGAAAGATGATCTGAAAGAGAATGTAAAAACAGCATTTTTTAAGTGATAAGAGAAGGAATCAATCACCTATTTTACTGGGAAAATAAATAGGTAGTCAGTAACTTTCTGGAAAGAAATCAAATAAAACATTGAGAAATGAAATCTACAGTTGAAAAGAAAATCAGAGAACTGAAAGATAGATCTGAAAAAATTACTGCATCCTCAATATGGAGGTCATAAAAGACAAATGAAAAATCATGGAAAACTGACTAAGAAAATCCAATATATTTTAAATAGGACTTTCCAGGAGAAGTGAATTGAAAGAATGGGAGAGAGGCAATATTTAACGAGATAATAGCTGAGAATTTTTTAGAATTGATTACATCTATGAATTCTTAGCTTCAAGAAGTTCAAGATAAACAAGGTAAAAAAAATCCACGGCTGGGGCACCTGGGTGGCTCAGTCCTTAAGGGTCTGCCTTCGGATCCAGGTCATGATCCCGGAGTCCTGGGATCGAGTCCCGCGTCAGGCTCTCTGCTCAGCGGGAAGCCTGCTTCTCCCTCTCCCACTCCCCCTGCTTGTATTTCCTGTTCCGCTGTGTCTCTCTCTGTCAAAAAAAAAAAAAAAAAAATCCACGGCTACACACATAGCAGTGAACTGATAGAACATGAGAGACACAACAACTAGATTGATGACTGATTTCACAAAGGCAACCATAGACATTAGAAGGCAATGGGGAAATAACTTCAAAATGTTATGAAAAATAACTGTCAGCCAAGTATTTTATTTCCAGATAAATATTATTCAACAGGGAGCACACACACACAAATTGAAACAAAGACTCGGAGAATTCAGAGAGTTACACCATTCACTTTTGCTGAAAGAGCTCCTAAAACATGTAGTTTAGGAAGAAGGAAACTGGAGCTGAAATGAATGAATGGGATGCAAGATGCAAAGATGAGCAATAACATTGGTGAATGTGCGGGTAAATCTAAACAGGTATTGCTCTGTAAAACAGTAACAATAACTAACTTGATGGAACGAAAAAAGTGGACCCTTTATCTTTAAGAAAACATATACAATTATTTACACCTAAAATAATATAATGTCTGAGGTTTGCTTTAAAATATCCAATGACAAAAATAAAATAAAATAAAATATCCAATGACAAGGGGAAGGGGTAAATGGAAATGAAGAGGTATAGATGAAACAGGATAGGTATATACTGATAATTATTAAAGCTGAGCTAAGACTACATGAGATTTACTCTACTCTTCTCTATGCTTTTCTGAATATGTGGAAAATTTCTTATGAAAAGTTTAAGACAAAATACTGAAAATAAATATATAAAATAGGGCGCCTGGGTGGCTCAGTTGGTTAAGCAACTGCCTTCGGCTCAGGTCATGATCCTGGAGTCCCGGAATCGAGTTCCGCATCGGGCTCCCTGCTCAGCGAGGAGCCTGCTTCTCCCTCTGACCCTCCCCCCTCTCATGTACTCTCTCTCATTCTCACTCTCTCAAATAAATAAATAAATCTTTAAATAAATAAATAAATATATAAAATAGAAGGGAGGATTGGAGTATAAGCATTTTCTGTCCTGATACGTTTTAGGAATAGCAGAGGAATACTGATTACCTATATAGACCTTGTTAAGTCAAATAAGGTATGTTACAAATGTAAGGATAATTACTGTGCTCGCTTCGGCAGCACATATACTAAAATTGGAACAAATGTAAGGATAATTACTAAAAAAAATAAGTATAAAATATATAACTTCCACAGCACTAGAGGAAAATAAAGGAATAAAGAAAAGTCATCAATACAGTAGGAAATGGGGGGAAAAAGAAGCAAAAGAAAAACATGACCTAGAGAAGGCACAAAATAAGGTGACAGAAATAAAATAACATTAATCATTATAAATGTAAATAGACTAACCTAGTAAAATTTAGAAAATCTGAGTCTGGATTAAAAAAAAAACAAAAAAGCCAACAATAAGCTGGTAAAAGAGGCCAAGAAAGGTTGAAAGTAAAAGGCAAATACTTAGCAGCAATAATTTATTTATAACAGATTTTGAGGCAAAACAAATTATTAGAATACAAAGGGACGTAACATAATGACAAAAAGAAGCTGCTTGGGCCAAAAGCCTGAAGTCATCCTTGACATTTTGTTCTTTTGCATTACAAACCCAAACATCAGCAAATTCCTTTGGCTCTGTCTTCACAAGAAGTTCCCAGAGCCAGACCACTTCTCACCACCTTCATCTCTATCATCTGGATCCCGCTCATTTTCTTTCCCCTTTATCATGACAACAGCCTCCTAGCAGTCTCCTGCTTCTGCCTTTGCTCTTCTTCAGGCTGTCCTCAACACAGCAGCCAAAGAGATATAGTTAAAATAAAAGATATATCATCTCATTCCTCTGCTTGAAACCTTTCAATGAATTCTCGTTTCACTCAAAATGAAAATCCAAAGGCATTAAGATGGCTGTCAAGGCACTACTCAGTCCGTTTGCCCTGTTATCTTCCTATGATTTGTTTCACCCTCTCACACTCACTACTCTAACCAGACTGACCTCCTTGCTATTCCCAGGACCAGGTCATCCAGGGCATTTGCACTTCCTTTCCCTCCTGCCTGGAATCATCTTCAAACATCTACATGGCTAACACTTTTCCCTGTTTCAAATCTTTGCTGAAATGCCACCTCCTAAGGGAGGCACAGATCAGCCGATTTAAAATTATAAGCATCATCCTCCAACATATCTTGCTAACCTTCCTGGAAATTTTTCTCCATAGTATACTTAATACCAGGTAACATATACAAATACATATATGCATACATTTACATATGTAAACACATACGTATATACAATATACATATATGTATATGTGTAACGTATGTGTGTATAAATACCTACACACATGTTATATGTATTTATGTGTGAATATATATATACACACACACACAAATATACACATTATATTATTCATCGTCTTTCACTCATCAGTAGAATGTAGGCTCCTTGTAAACAGAGATTTTTTTTTCCCCTTTTGCTTACTGTTATATCCTTTCATCCACTACACAATTATATAGTGCTTTATTGAAATCTCAAATGGAAAGAGTCCATTTGAAGACTTTCCCTTGTCTCTTAAAATAAGACTTGTCTATTTGAATTATATTTTGGCTCCCAACCATCTGCACCATCCCTTTGCTTCATCACCCAATCTTCTTCTCTCTCCCTCTCACAGCATACTTCAGAGTTTATCAAAATGTGGGGTGAGAATATGACAATGGCAACCAGATCTTAAATATGCTTCTTAATAACAAAGCAGATTTTTAAAAATAAGGCATAGAATCCATTTAGGAGATTAAGGCATAATCAGCCATATTCTCACAACATACTAAGTATCTCTATGGAAGGCTTTGAGTCCAACTATCCTCCTAAACCTTAATCATTTCTGCAGCTGCTATTAAAGATAGACCTCACTTCCTTCTTAACTAAAAAAAAAAAAAAAAAAGGTGGGGGGGTGGGAGGGAGCTAAAATACCTAGATGTTTACTGCTGTCTTCAGAGAGTATCACCCTCTCTTGAGCTTAGAAATTACTTTTCCTAAACTCAGAGTTCTCTCCAATTGGGTTAAATGTCTGAGCTACTGACACTAAGGAGTCTACTATATAAGGAAAAGAAGGGAAAATCCATTATTTGACTAATTAGGTAATAAAAAATCTAAATTCCAAATAAGAAAGTATGGATTAGGAAAACACTGAACAGTAGATTTGAATCTAATCAACTCTAAGTGACTTACTCAAGAGAAGCAAATATGTAATTAAAGTTTCATCATATTTTTATAAATAACAGAAAAGTCAGATTAGCAGTCAACACAATCAACAGGGGATATGTAGGTAATGAAAAGAAAAAACAGGCATGTTTAACCTAGTTTTCTCATTACATAAACTTAAAGAATTATTTAAAATTTGTCTACATATTGCAACCAAATTGACCATTTTAATTGAACAGTTTATATCTAAAAACAGGTCAAATACCTAAATTAACTTATTGTTTGCACTGAATTGCCAAGGTTTTCTTTCTTTCTTTCTTTCTTTCTTTCTTTCTTTCTTTCTTTCTTTCTTTCTTTCTTCTTTTAAACATTGAATAGATCAAATTGACAGCACTGTCGTGGACAAAACATTAATCTTCCTTTATTTCAGACTGATAGGTATGTATGACTCATGTTTGCTTATGTTCTCCACTGACTTTCTAGATCAGTTCAGCATGTGCATTTCTGGGTAAGTATCTCAGTACAATTTTTCTTTTTTGATTACACAACTTCCAAAAAACTGTGTGCCCCATCAAATAACAACACTTTAAATAAAAACTCAGTTGCATAGAAAAACAATGACAAAGCCTTCAACCATCACCTCACCTCTTAAATTTTTGTCAGAATAAAAACTTGGCCCTAAAAGTCTGTTGTATATCTTTCTGCCTAAGCCTGACTAATGCACAAATCATATATTTTTCAGGTTTTTAAAAACAATAAGCCAGCTAGAAAATTGCGGAAAAGCAAGAGTTACTATAGCAAGGCCAGAATCTCCTTTAAAACAAAAGCTTTCTAAGTTAAGTGAAATGCTGTTTGTTTGTTGTTTAAAAGTGTGGGAAAAAAACTGTCAGGGAATAATTACATTTCCTGATAGTTTTAATCTGTTTGCATGTATATATCAATATATATGTTTCTGTATACTGAATATGTTTCAATATTGTGCTGGTGTGATTTCTTAAACCTCCCTTCCTAATTGCCAGAGGAATCTGTACCTGGCAACTGAGCAGAGCAGAAAATATGACCCCAAATATGCCACTTTGGCATGTGGATTATTTTGAGCTAAAGGCAATCAAGGCCTAACTGATTGAGGAAGAGGATTTTTTTACTTCTCCCTTAAACGCCTAAAAGAGTTTAGATAGGAAGCCCACGCCAGGAAGAGAGCTATTGCCGGAGATAGCTCTTTACCTCAGAAAGACTTCTCTGCACAGCATGGCACACGTTTGTTTACCCAACATTTGCTTCTCCTATTTTCCTGTGAATTTTCTTCCTTCCCTTTGAAGTCCCACACCTCTACCCCCTTCTTCATTGCTCAGGCTGGCTTATAAGCCTCAATTGACTGGCTGTCAGGGAGTATCATATCTTTGGGGTTCCTGTACATACAGAATAAAATTTCTTTTTTTCTCCTGTTAATCTGTCTTATGTCCATTTAATTATTAGACCAGTCAAAGAACCTAGAAGGGAAGAAGGGAAAAGTTTTCCTCCCTTACATAATCTACCCTCACCTCTCTTGTATTATTAAGCAAAAATCAATAGGCTTCCCCCCCCAAATTTTTTTCTTTACTCTTAAATTCTCCAGTGAATACACACATGGATTTTTATCGGGGGAGAGATTTTAATGAATTTTTTCCAGTTTTGCAATCCACTGAAATCCCTGTAATTCATTTCATTGTTTAAAAGCAACCACTGCTGTGATTTCTGTAAATGGAAAGCAAGGAACACATTTTTAAAAAAATAATAGCACTTTAACCTTAAATGAAACACTTAAAGCATGTCTCTCATTTTTTGGTATTAAGAGAAATTGG
>NW_028016613.1:0-730 GCF_054177405.1 Leptonychotes weddellii
GTCTTCAATTTCTTTCGTCGGTGCTTTATAGTTTTCAGAGTATAAGTCTTTTACCTCTTTGGTTAAGTTTATTAAGAAAGCTGAGAGGGGACATTTTTAAGAGGTTGGAATCTGAATGCTATTTACTATTTTGGTTTTTTTTTCCAAACAACAATAAAAATTAAAGCAAATAAGCGTCAATCTTTCAAGTCTCTTTCCATCAATAGAAAGGAAACTCCTCCTTGACTAATCTGGATTGTGACAGCAGCAGGTCAAAGTGTTGCCTCCTGAGCTGGGAATGAGCTAAAACCAGCACAGGCATTAGTGGTCTGGCCCGCTGCTCAGCCTTCTCGCTTCTGCCACTCCCATTCACAGCTCAGATGGCTTCCCCTAGCATGATGATTGCCTTCAACACCTCTGCCAAAATCCTTGAGCAAGTCTTGCAATGAGAGCTCACAAAACAGGTGTGAGCTGGAAGGAATCGTGCCCATTAACTTCTCAAAGCAAACACACATGAAGAATTTCATAGTGGACCTGGGCTGGGCACTAAGGACACAGCAAAGAGGCAGACACAGTCCTGCCCTCATGGCATTTGCAGTCTACTAGAAGAGGCTGAGAAGTTCACGGTCATGCCAATGCCATATGATACACCCTGATGGGGGAAGTGCTGGAACATGTTGCAGGAGAGGGAGGGGAAGCCTGCTTCTCCCTCTTCCACTCTTTCCTTTCTCTTTCTACCTTCTAAAGGCTT
>NW_028016614.1:0-730 GCF_054177405.1 Leptonychotes weddellii
AAAGCGTTCACTCTGAACCTGCCCACCTGCCTGAAGGAGCAGGGTGAGCCAGCCTCCCAAGTTTGGTGCCGGAGGGATACAGTAGCCAGGGGAGGACCAAACCAGGTACACCCCCGAGCAGCCCTGCAGCCCGGCCCGGCCCGGGAGAAAGCGCCCGGCGCCCAGGGAAGGCCCCGTCACACAACTCAGCTTATGGCTGTCCCCTCGGAGGGGCCCACACTTCAAGACTCGATCAGCAGGCACGTCCTGGGACAGGAGTGTTCCAAGTGCCTGAGGGTGGCCCATCCTTCATTTCAAATGAGGTGTCGCTTACACAAAGGCAGGTATCAGGAAAGTCAACTCAGACCTCAGGAACAGAGTAAGGAGTTTCCTTTCTGACGATGGCTCTTCCACATCTGGATCTTTACAAACACCCAAAGCGCATCGCCACATTTCTCTACGGGAAAAGCCACTGGCTGGAGCCATGGGGGCATCTGCAGGCTCCCTTGGTGCCCCGTCTCAGGCGGCAGGGTTAAGGCAATCGGACGTCCCTAACTCTGAAGGTCTTCTGACCTTCTCTTTTCAACCTGAGTCACAAAAAGGAGAATCTTAATCTTAGATGTCGCTATTTAACAAAATGAAATAAAACCACTGGCTGCTATTCATTTTGCTCGACACGGTTTTAATATGGAAGATGGGGGGGGGGTACTGGAAACCCAGGGGGGCGGGGCAGACTTTGTATCCATGACTG
>NW_028016615.1:0-730 GCF_054177405.1 Leptonychotes weddellii
GTTGATTTTGAGCTTTCTTCTTTTGTCATATGTAACACTTAATGCTGTAAAATTTCCTCCTAGCTCTGTTCTTGCTGGAAGTTCTGATAATTTATACACTCATTTTCATTCACTTGAAAATGTCTTAAAATTTCTCTTGTGACTTCTTTTTTGAATTATGTATTATTTGGAAGTGTGTTGTGTAATTTTTCAAATACGGAAGGATTTCCCAGCTATCCCTTGGTTATAATTTCTAGTTTAATTACGTTGTGATCCAAGGACACGCTTTGCATGATTTCTCTTCTTTTAAATTTGTTGATGTGTATCTTGCAGCTCACTGCGGTCTGTCTTGGTGAATATTCCAGACTGTGCTGGAGAAGAATGTGTAGTCTCCTGCTCTGGATAGAGTGTTCTATATGTGTCAGTTAGGTCAAGTGGATTGATAGGGTTACTCAGGTAGACTTTGTCTTCACTGATTTCTCCCTGCTGGTATATTACTTACTGAAAGAGGGGTGTCAAAGTCTTTAACAATAATTATGGATTTGTCAAGTTTCCTTGTTCTATCAGTTTTCACCTCATAGATTTTGATGCTCTCTGTTTGGTGCTCACTTCTTGGTGATTGTTATGTCTTATTGTAGAAATGTTCCATTTATCATGATACAATGCCACTCTTCATCCCTTAGATTTTCCTCCCTCTGAAGTCTGACTTTTATAAAAATAGGATACTTCCTTAATATTTCCTTTGATTAAT
>NW_028016616.1:0-730 GCF_054177405.1 Leptonychotes weddellii
CTTCTGCCAGGCTCCTTATCACCAGTTTCCCTGAGCCACCACAGGCCAGAGTTCCTGGAGAAGAACATGTAACCGGTACAGACACTCCCCAGGACGGTCTCTCCTGCCACGGTGAAGAGGGGTGGTGCTCGTCGATTCCATGAGCCTCGCGGCCTCTGGCAGGCAGGGTGCCGCCCTGGTGAAGGGGTGGGGGCACACCGTTGATTCCAGGCTGCAGAGGCCCCAGCGACTTTGCAGGAGCAGGATGTTGGCTTTAATTAACTCATTTTTATCTGTAGCAGCTGTAGATAAAAGAGAAGCAGGGGAAACCTCCTGCTGCTGACAGGAAAACAGCATTTCTTAAAAAAAATGTTGTTTTCTGAAGCCTGAAAGTCACAGCAGCCGACATGCAAATGACCTGGAGGCTGTGTGAAGGAGCCTCATGCGGGGCCCTCATGGTGCTGTGGAGGGTGGGCTGTGCGTTCGGGGGCAGTTACGTGGCACTGCACCAGGAGCCGCGGATGCTAGAATCAGCTCCGTACGTTTAAGAAGCAGCTCCTGCTTCCAGGCGCCCTTTGTGTCCAAGGCAGAGAAGCTCCCGGAGGAAGTCTGAGGCAGGCTCCCTGCAGGCGCTGAGCTCAGGGGTGCTTGGGCATCACTTGCAGGGCAAGGTGGGTGTCTGGCAGCCCTGCCTCTGAAAACGGCCCCACCCCCGTCGGCTGCAATGAGGCCGTGGCCCCACAGTCTGGCC
>NW_028016617.1:0-730 GCF_054177405.1 Leptonychotes weddellii
ATTAACAAACACTTGGAAAGTACAATCAGTGTGTGATCTGGCTTCCTGTTTTCTGAGAAAAAGGTTGAACTTGACGACATAACCGGAAAAGAGAAAAATGTATGAGTCTTTTTTTTTTTTACCATCATTAAGTGATTTATACTTTATTTATTAGGGTTTTTTTTTGCCACTTTCCAACTATCCGATTTGTTTGATTGAAGTATGGTTGACACTCAACGTTACATCAGCTTCAGGCGCCCAACACAGAGACTGGACACGTTTATACGTTATGCTGTGCTCCCCCCCCAGTGTAGCTACCATCAGTCACCATACAACATTGTTACAATACCATTGACTATATTCCCTGTGCTGAACCTTTCATCCCTGTGACTTACTCATCCCATTAAGTGGAAACCAATAACCCAACTCTCCTTCACCCATTCTGCCCATCTCCCAACTCCCTCCTGGGAGTTTGTTCTCTGTATTTATGGATCTGTTTCTGCTTTTTTTGGTTGGGTTGTTGTTTTGTTTTGTTTTTTGCTTGTTTGTTTTGCTTTTTAGATTCCACATAGAAGTGAAATCATACGATATTTGTCTTTCTCTGTCCGACTTATTTCACTTAGCATAATACCCTCCAGATATCACCATGTTGTCGCAAATGGCAAGATCACACTCTTTTTTATGGCTGAGTAATGCTTCATTGTGTATATATATACACATCTTCTTTATCCATTTATCTATCACTAAACAC
>NW_028016618.1:0-730 GCF_054177405.1 Leptonychotes weddellii
AAAAAAAAAAGTAGGAGTGTTTAAAACTAAGTATCAGTTTCTGTAAGAAGCCCCACTATACTCTCCACCTCTATATTAGGTAACTTCTCATGTATTCTCATATTCCATAGTATGTTGTACTTAGTCTTACCATAGTAGTACCTACCACAGAAGTTTTTTTAAATTTTATTTTAGCCTTTTAGTTTTCTATTTTGTTAAGACTTTATTATTTTAGAGCAGTTTCAGGTTCACAGCAAAATTGAAAGTAAGGTACAAGGAGTTCCTCTATACCCCTCTCCCCACCCATAGACAGCCTTCCCTGTTATCAACATCCCCCACCAGTGCGGTATATTTGTTAAAATTGATGAACCTATATTGAGACATTATCATCCAAAGTCCATAGTTTACATTAGCATGTATTTTATGGGTTTGGACAAGTGTATAATGACATGCATCCACTATTACAGTATTATATAAAGTATTTTCACTGTTCTAACAATTCCCTGTGCTTCAACTGTTTCTTTCTCCCTACCCTTCTTACCGAGTTTTGTGATTGTTTGCATATGTCTGTATTCTATACTCAACTATAAGCTCCTAGAGGACTCTGACAAATCTTAATCCCTGTTATATTCTCAGTACCCAGCACTTGGCTTAGCCTATGGTGGATTCTTAGTTAAGTATTTGATGAATATATTATTTAATCACATTCTTTAAGAGAATAACTCTGACCCAAGTGTCAAGGATGAAGAGA
>NW_028016619.1:0-730 GCF_054177405.1 Leptonychotes weddellii
TGAGTGACATTGAAACCACACAAGAGCGTGTCGGCCAGAAACGTGAAACGAGGACATTCCCGCCCTACGCCAGTCCCTTCCCAAAGCCTTCCCTCGCCTGGGACTGCGGGGAATTCTCACAGACAGAAGACAGTGTCCACTGCGTCTGGACAGGGCGTGTTTGGAGAGGTAACCTGCTGGTGTTTGTGTCAACTCCGGGCCTCGCGGCCAGGACGCAGGAATGAGGAGGCGCAGCAGACCCTGCGTGGGGAGACCTGCTGCATTCCTCCCTTCCCTTCTGGGCCGCGGACCTCTGACCCTTGCTAACACACACACGTGGTCGCTATTTTCCCCGTGAACACAGCTCGTCTCTGTGCTCACCGCCCTCAGCACCCCGTTTCCTCCCTTGAGCAGCCGGCGACCCACCGGGGGGAGCCGTCACCACGTCTTGGGCCGGCCACGGACTCCGGCGCTTTCCAGAGCGGAAGAGCTGCTGGGTCCTGTAGGAGAAGCCACCCAGTGTCCCCAGGACACATGCCCTGTGGGCTCCTTGGGACCTGTGGGCCCCTGCATAGCCTCCGGAGCCAGTGACCAAGGCCCCCAAATACATACCCTATTAGGTGCCACCCAGCACCTAGCACAACCTTGTGAAAGGTTTCATCAATAACGGAAATTTCACAGTAACCGTCTACGCTAGAAGACGAGGGGAACTTCCTGCCCTGAGGCTGGGGCTCTGGGAGGTGGTACAGGA
>NW_028016620.1:0-730 GCF_054177405.1 Leptonychotes weddellii
TGATCTGCCTTCCCCCAAGTCCCAGCGGCCACTCTCCGTGGTGCCTGCAGAGGGGAGGTGGTGGTGGGCCACGCAACGTACGGCGTGCTTCCCCAGACGCCACAGTGATGTTTGGGAACTTCACACTACATTGTGCACAGCATGGATGCTGGTGTATTCGTCACATCTGGGCTACGGAGCACTTGGTTTCCAATGTCTGCCATCCGTACGTGGCTCCAGTGGGGGTACGTGGTGCAGTGTCCTGCTTGAACCACCAGGTGTAAGGACGTGGCTAGAAACCAGGTACACACTCCAGTCCCAGTCTCCTCAACTGACATGAAGTCTCGTGTTCAGCAGGCTTTGCCTGAATTCCCAGAAAGGGCTGCTCCCAGGTGGGGCTCAGGTGTGTGGGGCTGACCCAGAGAGAGCGGAGAACCAGAGAGCTTTGGGAGCGGCGTCCCTGCTTCTCCTCTGTCCTGTGTCCCTGTGGAGTCTTACACACATCCAAAGCCCCGTTCCTACAGATCCCAGAAAAGCCAGCCAGGGTCCTTCAGGAGGCTGTCCCTAGGCCAACCAGGAAAATAACCCATATGAGCAGAGGACAGACACCCTAGCCGGAAGCCGGAGGCTGCAGTCTCTTTAACGTGATGGAAAGTTTGTCCTGAATTAGGAGAGGTTTACTTGATCCTGTGTGGAGTCTGATTCACTTTGATCAGAGAAGCACCGAGTCAGTGACCCCATGCTGTCCCCG
>NW_028016621.1:0-730 GCF_054177405.1 Leptonychotes weddellii
TTTTACCAAAGATATATTATCCCCAGTCCCTCTATTCTGGATGGATAATTCTCTCTGGTTGATCTGCTCAGTCCTGTGTAAGCCATTTACTGAAATAAATAAAAAATAATTCCCCTTTTTTCCTAGATTTATTTTTGTTTTAAAAATGACTGCTAAAACAGCAACCCATCGAAAAATGCTCATATTAGACCAAAATTGTAAAGTCACATACTCACTTGTTAAACAGATGATGGGAATGTGTGATATTATTTAGAAATGCCTAGATTCATATTTTATAAAGCTAGTTAATTTTAGAATTTCTAATCTGTCACACTAGGGAGGATGCTGCCAATATTCATCCCCTCCTCCTCTCCTTTGTGTTTCTGCTCGACCCAAATGATGCACCATTGACAACACTTTCATATGTACACTAAAAAAAAATGTATAGAAACAGCCATTGCTGTATGGTTTCAATAGTGTATCTGAGGATGAGTACCATCTAATGGTTCCTTATCTTTTTCCCCCAAGTTTCTAGTTTGTTTTTGCTTTAATGTTTTATGAGGAATTTCCCCAACACGCTTATGCTTTCAGAGTGATCCAGAAGGAGAGTTCTTCCATATCTGTATTACCTAATGAAAATCACATTGATCTGTAAACATTCAAGAAGAAAGAAATAATTTTGGCCACAACAGGTTGAAGACTTCAAAACGGAGACAAATCCCCCTAGCCCACTGCTTTTTCTAAGCACTTT
>NW_028016622.1:0-730 GCF_054177405.1 Leptonychotes weddellii
CCTCCCAGATTCCTCAGTTGCAGCCCTCATTTAAGACAGATTTGTCTCATCCCTCAAGATCACTGCTTGGGAGAAGCAGAGAGAAGAGTAATTAGCAAATTCAGCATTCTGGTAACCCTTCTACAGGGAAGGATGATCATTTGTTAGCTTAAGTAAATCCCCATGCCTTGATTAGCTGCCTCACTTTGACAAAGAAATGCGAACGCGCTCACTCATTGAGCCTAGGGCTCTGCGTGAGACCTAGGAGGTGAGCAAAAGTCTAAATAATTTTCATTTTTTGATTGAAAACTGAGGACTCTCCCCAAGGAGGAGGAGCATAACTTCCCACTCCATCTTTGTGGGCTGTACCTAATGACTTCCTGCCAAAGAGTACACTATAAAAAGGAACAAAAAGAGTAACTTTACTTTGGAGAAACCTGACAAACACTATCTCAGCCAGGTGGTCAAGGTTGGCATCGTTAAGGACAAGTCATATTGATAAGATGTGCTGAGGAGGAGAGCACTTCACCTCTGTGGTCTTCCTCCCCAAAACGTACAACGTTTCTAATCTTGAGAAACCCCAACTGAGGGACAGTCCACAAAATGCCTGACCGGTACTCCTCAAAACTGGCAAGCTCATCAAAAACAAGGGAAGTCTGACAAATTGTCATAGACAAGAGGAACATAAATGTAAAGGAATAGCCTAGATGGGATCCTGGAACAGAAAAAGGATACAGGTAAAAACTGAGGA
>NW_028016623.1:0-11348 GCF_054177405.1 Leptonychotes weddellii
CCAGCACCCCTCAGTTTGTTTCCTGTGATTAAGAATTCCTCATATCAGTGAGGTCATATGATACATGTCTTTCTCTGATTGACTTATTTCGCTCAGCATAACACCCTCCAGTTCCATCCACGTCATTGCAAATGGCAAGATCTCATTCCTTTTGATGGCTGCATAATATTTCATTGTATATATATACACCACCTCTTCTTTAGCCATTCATCTGTTGATGGACATCTTGGCTCTTTCCACAGTTTGACTATTGTGGACATTGCTGCTATAAACATCGGGGTGCACGTACCCTTTCGGATCCCTACTTTTGTATCTTTGGGGTAAATACCCAGTAGTGCAATTGCTGTATTGTATGGTAGCTCTATTTTCAACTTTTTGAGGAACCTCCATAGTGCTTTCCAGAGTGGCTGCACGAGCTTGCATTCCCACCAACAGTGTAAGAGGGTTCCCCTTTCTCCGCATCCCCGCCAACATCTGTCCTTTCCTGGCTTGTTAATTTTAGCCATTCTGACTAGTGTGAGGTGGTATCTCATTGAGGTTTTGATTTGGATTTCCCTGATGCCAAGTGATGTTGAGCACTTTTTCACGTGTCTGTTGGCCATTTGGATGTCTTCTTTTAAAATGCCATGAAGTTTTTTGTTTTTTGTGTGTTTTTTTTGCCATGAAGTTTTAACCTACAGATAATTAGGCTTTTCAGGATCATGGGTTTTGTCCAGCAGGACATTGAACTGTGGTATAAGCCCTCACTGTGGAATACTTCAGCAGAGGTGGGATCCCCAAACCTGCCTGTGCCCCTCTGGGTCTCCAGTCTCCCTGGCCAGTAAGCTGTAGGTATATGAGCAACTTTGGCCCCAACACTGTGGGTGGAAGTGGTCTGTGGGACTTCTGTACTGAAGCAAGTGACAGCAGGGTCCTCCTCCTTTCCTCCTTCACTCCCTCCCCCAGTGAACAACCCACAGTTACCTGGGAGCCCAGGATGGAGGAGGGTCCCACACCTGCATGAGGCTCCTCACATGCAAGAAATAAACCTGCCTTGGGTTAAGACCCTGAGAATTTGGCATTTTCTATTGTGACACCTGGTGTTTATTATCCTGCCAAACACAGGACCTATCCTTTGCATTGCAATGTATTTGTGTCATGACCTGCACCCACTAAACACCAGATGGCTCCAGAAATCATTATGACAAGCAAAGACAGCCTCATGAATTCCCAGAATGCTCCTTGAGGAACCACAGCTTTAGTTTGAGCATCTACTCTGCATGCAAACTAAAAATCTTCATTAGTGATTCTTCTTCCACTTTATGCTTAGAAATATATTCCTGGCATTTGCTTGAACTGCTTTCTAGTCCTAGTTAAAATTAAGGAAAAATCACCCACACCAATCAGGATTATAGTAACAAACACAGTGAGGCAGAAAGCAAACAGCCTTCTGCTTTGGACCAACCACTCTGTCTTGCACTATTTTGTATTCATCAGGGCACTCGATGGATTTTGCCTCCATATCTCTGGCAGATTCTCTGCATCTATGATGTCCAGTGCCTTGTGTGGAATGGCTTTGTCCAAGTTGAGAGTTAAGTGACAGAAGGCAAATGTTCTTTCTTGACAGGGCACCATTGGGGAAGATGCTGCATTTAACTGAGTTGCTCTCAGAGTCGATCCACATTGGGTCCCACATTCCAGTGGCCCCCACTGGTCCAGGCACTCTCTACCCCCCAATCATCAAGGTAGATGGAGGGCCATGTTCAGGAACTCACCTCACAGCCATGGTGCTGTCTATGGTGACATTCTGAATCCCTGTCACTCACTTGATGATGTTGACAGAGTCATGAATCTATCTGCCTCTTCCCTTAGGGTGCACTCCTGAGCTGACATTTTGTTTCTCCATGGTGCCCAAGGGACTGACACTGGTATGGAGGACACCTGACCCTGTGTTCTCCATAGATACCAGATTCAACCACAGTATATGGACTCTATTGATAGCAAAGAAATGAAACCAGCAGCCTGTGACAGGCAGCCATAAGTTGCTACTAGCCCCAAACCCACACTCCAGAGACCATCTGCTGTGTTAGGTAAACTCTTTGAGTCACCAAAGATTTAACAGAGGGGTCTCCTGGAAATCTTCAGTCCATTAAACTATTACCAAGCACTATATTGTAAATCAGCAGAGGAAAACATGATCAGATTTTGAATTTTGTTTGCCTACATAAACTAGTTTGGCTTTCACATATGACTAAAAGCAAAAAAGCTAAAATATAGTATGAAATTTAGTATATAATTCCTGGAAATATGATAGAAAACCACCTGGGGATTTGATTTTTGCCATCAATATCGGGGCAGATTTCATGTAAACCTGTCTTCTCTCTACACCACATTCTGTAGGGTGTGAACACCAGTTTTTAAAAGACACAGCTCTTATACTGTTTGATAACATATTTTAACACAAAGACAAGACTTGAAGGGAACACCCCAGACAGCTAAGTGTACTTTCCATTCATTTTTGAGCATCTACTCTGCATTCAACACTGTCATTTTCTTGGGGATACAGAATGGGAAGGCAGAAATCCTGCCCCTGTGAAGCCAACATCATAGTAGGGGCCATTGACAGTAAACAGGTCACTCAGTAAATCACACGGGGCATTAGAAGGTGAAGGCTATGGGAGAACCCAGTGTGAGGAACACAAGAAGGGAAAGCTGGGATGTGAGTGGAAGGAAGGTCACTGAGAAGCAAAGCCCGGTATCAGAGAGAGCAGGAGCCCAAACAACACTGGGGTGGGGTGGGGGACATTTTCCACAGGGCAAAGTGGGGCAGTGTGGCTGAAACAGAGTGGGAAGGGGTCCAAGGGAAGTTGGAGAGTGACCTGAAGTGGGAGGAAGTGGGGGAGACTAGTTTTACCCTGAAATTAGGGTTTTGAACAGAAAAGTGAACTCATAAAATTTATGTTTACAATTTTACACACTACAGTGGCTTCAGAAGGGAGAATGGAAATGTGGTACAGAGAGAACAGCTGGGAGGCATTAGTACTTGACCCTATAAAAGGATTCTGCTCCCTGGACTTGGTAGCAGTGATGGAGGCACTGAGGAACAACCAGAGTCTAGATCTTTGTCTACTTTTGTGTACAGACTGGCTGCAGGTATGGGAGAGGAAAAATGTAGCTGATCACTCCAAGATTTTGGCTGGAGCTGCTACAAACATGGAAGCCATTCATGGAAGATGAGGGAACAGTGGGCAGGGTAAGTACAGGAAGGAGTGCACACTGGACATGGCAGGTGTTGAATATACAAGTTGGGACTTCAGGAAAGAGGTCCTATTCAAGGAGTTATATTTGGACAGACACAATAGATAGTTTGACAGTTGCAGTAAAGAGCTGGAAGCAATTGGCAACTCAGTAAGGATAACACCATGAAGGGGCTCAAGACCAAGCCCTTGCTTGGTACCACAGTATAAAGAGGTTGAGTTGATGAAAAGGAATCTGCAAAGCAGACTGAGAATAAACTAGCAGTGGGGTAAAAGAAAAACAAAGAAATACAGCTCCCTGAGAGCAAGGGAGAGAACTGTTTCTGGGGAGGGATTGGAGGATGGAATCAATGGTGATAAAAACCATAAACCATAAAAAGGATGCCTCATCCTCCCAGCTTAATATACATCTACATGTGATCCCATGTCACATCCCTGTGCCTTTGTAAACACGTTTGTGAACCACAGAGCTGGTGAGCACATGTTGTTTACATACATCACCTTGGCACTGATGGGCATGTGGTTAGTTGGCTATAAAAGATAAATACCTGCTGAGATGTCAACAACCTGAAGGAACAATATATTTATGGAAAATAAACTCTTGTTTACTCAGAAGGTAAAGACACTGATAAGAATGATATTGACTTCAACCTGTAGAGGGAAGGTTTGTCTAATATGCCAGACCCTCAGCAGAAAACCCAGCTTGCCTTAGGTTAAAATAACCCTTGGGGTTACAGAAGGGAGGGGGGTGGTGGGATGGGGTAACCGGGTGATGGGTATTAAGGAGGGCATGTGCTGTGATGAGCACGTGCTGTTATATGCAACTAATGAATCATTGAACACGACATCAAAAACTAATAATATGTTGGCTAATTGAACATAATAAAAATAAATAAATTCATAAAAATACATACATACATACATACATAAAATAAATAAGCCTTGGTCTGCCCACATCTCTCAACAGATCACAGGGCATGCTGACTGAGGAGACAGGGTCAGCTGACAGCCAACAGAGGTCGCTGACATATCAGCAGGGGCTAGCCAGAAGACTGGGGCCATTGGAGGGCCAGACCATATGACGAAATCTCAGGGGTGAGGTAGTTGGTCCTTTCTGCCTAGTTAATTCACATAATGGCTTTGCTGCTTAATTAACCCTAATTGCTTGATCAATTAATTGCTTAATTAACTTGGTATGGGAATGAGTGCACATTTATTAAGCAATAAGTGGTTGGTAGCTTTCTTGGTTACTTTTTCCCATTGACATCCTCAAACCAGGGAGTGTTCACATATACCAATTGCCAGCTGGTTCAAATGCCACAAAAACAATGCAGTAACATCAAATAAGGTGCTAAGTGGGCATTGGCCATCATCTTTTGCAGTGTGGCCACCAATGGTAACGTTGAGAAGACTAGTTTGTGTGGATTGGAGTGGATTGAGGAGAAAATAGAAGTGTGGGGATTGGAGGCAGTGAGTCCAAGGGACACTCTTGCTGTAAGGGTCATGGAATTGGGAGGTGGTGGCTGGGGAAGGTAATGGCATCAAGAGAGTATTCCTAACATAGAAGAAAGACTGCATGCTTGCATGCTGTAGGGGAGGGGCAGAGAGAGGAGAAGGTGACATAGGGAGAGAAGTCAGAGTTGCTGGTTGTGGCATCCCCAAGCCAGCGAAGGGGACAGGAGCCTAGTGCACACACAAGGGTCTGTCTGCCGAGAGTGGGAGAGGGGGTCGTGAACTGAGGATGAAGGCAGCTAGCTGTATGGTGCAGATGCCAGTCTGTGGGGGGCTGGGGTTGGCAGAAAAGCCAGTTTAAGTGAGGAAGAAGATATGGGTTAAGTCCAATGAAATTATAAGAAAAGATATAATAAAGATAAAAGTAGAAGTCAATGAACAGAAACAAAGTTTAATAGGATGGATCAACAAAGACAGAAGTTTGATTCATTAAAAAGCTAATAAAGTAGGTAAAATCTTTTCCCCCAAAACAGACCATAGAAACAGACCACAGGGATGTTTTTCCTGATGTTTTTCTCCTAAAGCTTCCCATATCTTGCTCCTCTGCCTTGAGCCAGTGCTATTGCTCCTGACCTGACATATGAAAAATACCACCTCCTCTTGCTGGCTCATGGCCCCAGGTTTCCATACACTTGGTCTGACATCATAGGAACATTCCAGCACACTCTGTCCCGCTCAGTGAGTTGGATAATTGCATGATTGTCTTTGTCTAGGTAAGTAAATCTTTTGCTTTGAAGCCCAAAGTGCCAAATGCCAGCCAGCACTCTTGGTTAGACCCAGCTCTCTCTATGCTCAACTAAGACAGTGCAGCAGTGCCTGCCATGGCTGCATTCAGAGAGCTGCTTTGCCACAGCTGGGCCAGGCTGAGTGCCAAAATGGCAAAGCATGGGACTCTATGGTGGAAAAGTCATGGTCCCAAACCTTGTCTAAAGCAGAGTTCCCACCCCAACAGAGCTGGCAGGTGGTGTTCCAGCCTTGGGGACAGGGATGTTCTCCCTCACAGGCTAGTCCATCTCTCAGCCTTCACCCACAGTCCATCCCTTTGGAGTAGAGTGCCCTGCTTCTCTGAAAAGCCTCCCTGATTTAGCTGTAAAGAGCATCTTGGAAAACCTTGGAATACCAGCTATAGATCTGGAATAATGCAAAAGCAAATCAATCCCACTTCCATATTATAATGATATGAAATTTGAAAGCAATTCTGATGCCCTCAGCCAGAGGTGAATAAGTTAAACATGGCAGGATATGCAGTAGTGAGGTGGGTGGGGTATATGGTGAGGACTGCAGCCACGAGACAGCATGTGCCCATCCTGTGGGGCAGGCCATCATCAGCTCAATCCCACATGGTGGCCATGGGGTAAAATTAGCCAACAATGCCAAATCTTTAGGTTTTTCTGAAAAGAAGTCAGAAATCTAGACTTTTAGTGAAAATGGGTTGGTAATGAATTAGTGTTGTGTTTTTTTTTTTTACAGATTTTATTTATTTATTTGAGAGAGAGAGAGAACAAGTAGGGGGAGGGAGAGGGACAAGTCATGGAGCCCAACATAGGGCTCAATCCCATGACCCTGAGATCATGAACTGAGCTGAAATCAAGAGTCGGATGCTGAATGAACTGAGTCACCCAGGTGCCCCACACCTGAGTTTTCTTTTTTAATAGTACAATCCAACATTTTCATAATCAACATCAACTTTAAGACTTCACTTTTCCAGGATAAACTTACCCAACCCAGTTAGTATCCTTGGTGTCACAAAAGTTTCAGACCTTCAGCCCCAACACCCATAAAGATAATTCTCCTCTTAAAAATCTCAGCAGGGAATGGATTCATCACTTTAACCAAATTTTTTCAGTGTAGTTACAGGGGATTCTTGTCTTTGCTCCAAAGCTGCAGATTTCTATTAATTAGCTCTAGGGAGCCTATAAACAACCACTGTAGAAAGGAGCAGAGGTCAAGGAGAAAGGCCACATTACACCAGGTTAAAGTGGTAACGGGGCTGTAGAAGAAATGCATTCACCTGGAGTGTGCTACATGGGAGGCAGGTAGCTTCTCTCAACTCCTAGCACAGAGGGAAAGTCCTTGTAATGCCCAATGGGCTTTCCTGGACCAGCTTGTGGCTACTTCTCAGCCTTCACCCTAGCACCTGGCTCACTAGAATTCCATCCACAGGCTTCCTCCCAGTTCCTGGAACAGGCCACACTCCTTCTCACCATGAGCGGACTACTCTCCTGGGGAAATGTCTCCATACTGATTCCCATAGACACCCACCTTTCTCCTGCATTTTGTCAGATCTTGGCACACCTGTCTCCAGAAGGGGACTTCAAATGAGGGGATCTCATTGGGTATGAGTCTACACCTGCATTTCTTAAACTCTCTGGACTCATTTTCCTCACCTCTCAACAGGTGTGGAGTGCTAATCTCATGGCCAAAAGCATGGGGGTGAAAGAGCAGCCATCTGTGAATGGGTCCAGCTCAGTTCCTGGGCTTTGAGCAAAGATTGCCTAAGCCTAAATAATACATGTAAATGTCCACTTAAACAGTGAAATGTTATACAAATAAAAATGTTGGCTTGAAATAACCAGTGCACCTATCAACCCACTGTCATTGCAAAGTGGGGTCTTGGTTGGAAACATCAATTCACACAGGGTGGTAAGGAATGAGGAACTCTCCTTCCCTCTCTCATTTTATTCCCATGTCCTGTGTCCCTATTGCCAACAACTCCATGGGAGGCAAGGTGTGGGAGGGGAAAGATGGCCATGGAGATACTCAGATTCCAGCTGTGGGGTACTGCTAATGAGCTGCAGCCCTAGGTAATTCACAGGGGGTCAGGGTTCCCACTCTGCCCAATCCAAGAAGGGGTTTGCTCTGGATAACTTGAGGGAGGCCCTTCCATTTCCATCTGACAACCTAGGGTTTTCAGTGGTTCTAAGGATGACAATCACCTCAGAGGGACTCTAGCCCATGCTCTGGCAAAAGGAGTGAATCAGCTACAGAGGTTTCAGCCAAAAGGCCTGTCAGGGTCTACTGCAGCTTCTCTTGCATCTCACAAGCCTCTGTGGAAACCAGAGTCTTCACTACCTGGGCTTGACTTGTAGACTAGGAGTGAAGGCCAGAACACCACCTGAATGCTGCTTGGAGGCCCAATAAGCTTTGTGCTACAGTCCCACACCAGCCCCCAGGACAATGTGAAACACCCAATTATGTTGATTTGTAATCTAGCTGTACAATTCTGAGTCAAGGAAGTTCCAAGCAGCTCTAAAGAGGACAAAATGCCTAAGATCACTTTTCTCACTGAAATGAAGCGCCTGATGACCAGAATTCAGTTTTCTTTACTGAATAGTCCCAGTTGGATATTCTCTATATGAAGGTCAAATGAATGGAATTTCTGAAGTTCAAAATCTTAAATATCCAGAGTTCAACTAAAACCTTCAAATCCCACTGACCTCTTTCTAATACCAGGCTTTGTAGGACTGAATATTAGAAACAGAGCATCTTATTGTTCTGAGTTATTTAGGAGTGCTTCAGATGTCTGAAGAGGTTATTAAGTTGGACTTGGCTACTTTAAGTGGAGAATTTTCTAAATGTTTGAATTAAGGAGTCAGAAGCCCCCCACTTCCCCCACCACCAAACACTGTCACCCATCACTTATCTCTTGCTCCCTTCTCCTTGTGGCTAAAGAAAGGTAAATGGCTGAAAATGTCATAATTCTGGGTAAAGAGCAAGTAAATGCAATCAATAAAGTTCTTTTGTTGATAGCCAATATAAGCCAACTACTTAAACTGAGCAAAAACTAAGCAGCAAATGGAATTTGTAAGAAGGCAACTGGGGTTCCTCAGGAGTTTAAGGAAGGATTGACCATCCCTGCAGTGAGAAAGGAAGCAACCAGAGGGCTCAGCAGGAAACATAAACCCTCTCTGCAATGTTGTTATCAGCTTAGCTCAGGTCCCACCACCTCCAGTGCCTGCATCTTTCAGGTCTTCATATTACAATTTCTGCTAAAAAGCATGTGACAGGCTAAGCCTGGTTGCACAACCAGCCTAGAGGGGTCACACTGTGTCATCAGTTTTGCTGAGGGCCACCCCTGGGAATTATAGCAGGTCCTAGAGAGAGACACAAAGAACAGCCAGTCCACTGGTATTATTGTGCCCAAAGTCCAATTCACATTATGTGGTTATGACTGGCAAAATGGAAATTCAAGATTGATATCCAAGTGAGGGGAAATGCAGTGTGTTGAGCCCTGTCTGGCACACTATTTTTGCCACTGAACAAGAACAGGGCTGGTAGGGAAAGGGAGATGCAGGTATCTATGGAGACCAACTCCTGATCAAGTCACCAATGACCAATGGTGTCACTGACCAAAAATACCTCCCCTATGTCACTTTCAGTGCTCAACTTACCTGAATTCTCAGCACCATGAACCATTATGTGATATCCCTTTCTAAGGTCCAATAATGCCATCCATTGTGTTCCCTGCCTGTACATTCTTACTGGTTTCCTCCAACCTGTCTGATTTTCTTCTCTGCCTTTTCAGGATCCTTTCTCAGAAATACCTACCATGTCTCCACTCAAGAAACCCATACCCAGAAGTTGGGTGAGTGATTATTTCTCTCCAGCATGCTGGCTTGAGTCAAGGTTAATTCACTAAACACTATACATCATTTTGTCAGCACAAAATAGGAAGACTTCACTGAGATGCATGTCAACTTCAACAACTTGAACAACTCCCCATTTCTATCTTGCTGAAATTCAAAATTCAGATTTCCCAGGAAAGAGAATCTGAGAGGCCCAGCTTGAATGAATTGGCTACTGCCTGAGAGGCCCAGTGATGCAGAACAGCCACCATTGCCACCATCAGGAGCCCCCTAGGGACAGTGCTGAAAGAGGCAAGGACTGTGGTGAGCCGGGAGGTTTACCAGAAGGCTCCACAGAGGGCCAGAGCAAAAGCAAGACCTTACCTAGATTTCCTCCTTACAAGCAACCTGCTCCTCCAGTGGGGAACACCACCCTGCCTTAATACTTTTATTTCATAAATAGTTCTTTGTTGCTGCAGCAAGCTGGCTTTGGGGGAAGGGAAGGTGGGATTGAAGTGGGTGCAGAGACCTTTGGCCCTTGTCAATGAAGAGAACATCTTCTCAAACATTTATTCTGTTTTGGATAATGTTGAGATTTTATTCACTCCATAAGACAGCACTCTGTTTCTTGATAAGGATGCCCTACAGATGAGGTCTGATGGGACCCACTGGAATTTGAGAAATGTTTCCTTGTAAGCCACTAGGCTAGAGGCAAAAGTACATCTTGTCAAGACTATTCCCACTCCTGTTAAAAATACCTCCCTTAGAGGGGGGTGGGAGAATGGGTTAGCCTGGTGATGGGTATTAAGGAAGGCACGTACTGCATGGAGCACTGGGTGTTACACGAAAACAATGAATCATGGATCACCACATGAAAAACTAATGATGTATTGTATGGTGACTAACATAACAACATAACATAACATAACATAACATAACATAAAATTAAATTAAATTAAATTAAATTAAAAATAAAATAATAAAATAAAATAAAATACCTCTCTTATATTTGGAATTGGTTCCTCCAAGTTGCCTCTGATAGCATGGTTCCAAGGAAAAACAATCAGTAATAACACACTGACTCCTATTCCAACCATCAATTCCAGGGCTGGGCAAGTGAACCATGCTGTGTCAGTCTGAGTTCTTTCACAGAATATTTTAAATTGGAGTTTAAACTTTCTTTATGGCAGCAACACTTGGATGATATGGCCCCAGAGAGACCCTCAATTATATTTGTGTATTGTGCAGAAGTAAGTCTGAGAGTGATAACAAATTGCAGAGAAAACCAGAAATGAGAGACAGAAGGGGTAGGAGGCCTGACAGTGATTACTTCTTGGATCCCAGCATCATTGAAGTCTCACTCTGTCTCTTTCCTTCCTGTGGTTTGGATACATAAGCCAATGAGTTCCCATTTTTATCCTAAACTAGTTTGTGTTTGGCCCCAGAATTTGCAACCAAAAAATTCTGACTTTTGCAGAAACAATCAGTTGTAGAATTGGAGAAATCCAAACAATAGATTCCAAAAGGGTGGACGTAAGTCATCGAGGGACAGAAGAAGAATGTCAGGAGTCACTTCTTCCCTACTGCAGTAGAGAAGTGGCTGGTTACCTAAGATACAGATGCTGTTGGTACCCAGATCACAGCCCCTCAACATTCCCCATCCCAGTGCTGCCAACCCACAGCAGTCACATGACTGTGCCCTCACTGCAAGCAGGCTGAGGAAGAGACATCAGACATTTTCCACTTACATAAAGGAGGCCAGGTTTTGCTGCTGTAGGTAGAAGATTCTCAAAGTGTGGGAAGGTGGTTCAGATGTCAGGCAGCCTAAAAGGATGACAAATTCTACTGTGAGCCCCCAACAGATAAAGTCTGCCCAGTTCTGCTCTCAAACATGACCCTTAAGATCATGAGTCAAGCAAAGTGTTCCCAGAGAGAAAACCCAGGAGCTGCTGGATTACCTAACCAGAGAGCCAGGGAGCCAGGAACATACAAAACAAGTCTTACCAACTTCATTTTCTTTGCCCAAAAATATACA
>NW_028016624.1:0-730 GCF_054177405.1 Leptonychotes weddellii
TTTTTTTTTTTTTTAACTTTTATCATGTTTGTATTCTGAACCCACCTGGTGCACCAGGACCTTTTTAGTTTCACCATCTCAAGCAATTCAAAGTAACTTTTCCAAGCAAATTTGGAGCTGTCTTCTTAGATGACTGAGGTTAAATCTTACAAAATTTAGAGCTATAGACACCAGGAGTGATTTGTGTCTCATGAAACCGGGCATAAATTGAGTCTAGTTTTATAGTCTCTGCCAGTGGTATCTCTGAGGCCTTGCCTTCCAAGTGGGGTGGTCTCCAGCCCTGTCACCCCTGGACCCACATCAGCAGATCCTCAGGTATGATGGGTCTGCAATCCTCATTCCCAGGAAGGTTCTGAGTTTTTTCAGTTAATCTGTTTTTTTGCTTGATTCTGTTCTGTATTCTTTTTTTTATTTGTCAGGCGACAATTTTCAAGTATTTTAAAAGAAAATGTATTTGGATTTTGCATGTCTCCCATGTATTACCTGAATTTTCAGTCACAATTCAAAGGTTATTCTTCTAACAGTTTTAATTAGAACAACTTTCTAGAACCCAAAGAATGTTTATATCCTGAAGAGAGTTACAGAGAGCACATAAATAGGGCTTTTATATATATTTGGACCACAATCTTGTCTTACTCATGTATTATGTAATGTGATACCTAACTCTCCAATTGTATCATAAGCTTTTAGGCATGGACTTTATACTGTGCTGTCCAGTGGAAACGTAACG
>NW_028016625.1:0-730 GCF_054177405.1 Leptonychotes weddellii
TCTGTCACTAGTATCTCTCAGTCACCTGATTTGATATAGGAATCGTAATGATATTAAAATAATAGGTAACACTTACTGGCCATTTGCTATGCACCAGGTCCTGGGCTAAGTGCTTTATGTGACTTATCTTATTCAATCCACTTAATAATTCTACTGTAAGGACACTTATAATCTCTATTCCATAGATGAGTAGGTGAAGATTCAGGGAGTTTGAGGAATTTGTCTAGAGCCAGCCAGTGGCAAATACGGGATTTAAACCCAATTCATCTGATGACAGAGCCCGTGTCTTTATTTAAGGTTAGACTTTCTTCTTGAGCACCTGTGACTCATTAGTCCTCATTTCTTGTTAATGCTCCCTAGGCAATATTTCTACTGCTTGAGTGTTTACCACTTTCATTTCTATCATTCTAGTTTCCAGGCCAAGGGAAGGGCGAGACTTGGGAGAGAATGTGGTACCTCCTGGTTACAGCATCCACTGGTTCCTTTCACTTTTCAGTAAAACCTGATGTTTGTTTGTCTTTGATTTTTTTCTTTGTTCTCTTCATCTCTTTTCTTTTCTTTTTTTTTTTAAAGATTTTATTTATTTATATGACAGAGAGACACAGTGAGAGAAGGAACACAAGCAGGGGGAGCAGGAGAGGGAGAAGCAGGCTTCCCGCTGAGCAGGGAGCCCGATGTGGGACTCGATCCCAGGACCCTGGGATCATGACCTGAGCCGAAGGCAGAAGCT
>NW_028016626.1:0-730 GCF_054177405.1 Leptonychotes weddellii
GTCGTGGTGGGGCGTGCAGGTGGACCGTCGTCAGCAGGTCGCCTTCGTGCACGGACAGCAGATGGGTGGGTTCGCGACACATACACGGAACCGCAGGTGTACTGAGTTCATTGTGGGCTCTGGCGGTGGGTAGATGCGGGCTCGCCGGAATCTTTCAGCTTTTATTGGAATGTTTCATAATAAAAGGTTGGAGGGGGGGAAAAAGATATTTAACTGCAACTAGTTAGGACGACTGCTTATCTCCACTGCTTCCCTGAGCCTTGCCTCCTTTCCCCCAGGATGTCCACTTAATACAAACAGTGAGTTCTTCTAGATTTTGTTTTGACTTCAGTATTCGTCTGTTTTCTAAAAATGTCTAGTTGGTTGTGATTTCTTTTGCATTCTAGATATCTATTTCCGTTCCCATTTTGACATTCTCCAAAATCATTGGCACCCTGTGGCGGGAAGGTGTCCCAGGTGGAGGTCACAGGCGCGCGGGTGACTCCGCCTCGGCGCCCGGCACCTTGGGGATGGCCACGTGATCCTGCCGCCATCTTTCTTTCTGGCGGACACTCCGGGCGGCGGCGGCGTCCCCGCCCCATTGCGCAGGCGCTTGCGAGGCGCGCTGCCGGCCGCCGTGGTCGCCTTCTCAGGTCGGGGGTCCCGGGGGTCGCGAGGGGCGGGGGGCCGGGGAGGCAGCTGGTGCGGGCCTCGGGGGTCCCTGGGTGCGCCACGGCCTCAGGCCCTCCGC
>NW_028016627.1:0-730 GCF_054177405.1 Leptonychotes weddellii
CACCCTGCCCTCAGTGGGCCTCTGCAGCCTGTCCTCCTCTGCCTGTCCCCGGCCGCTCTAGGAGCCCTGCACACTTGCCCCCAACCCCAAGCCCCTCATGCCTCTGACTCCTCCTGCACATGGGCTATTCTCACTCTCAGTTTCGGTCTCGCAGCCTCTTGCCCATCAGCCACCCTCCAGCCCCCGCTGCGCTGGTCGGCAGCTGCTGGGCCAGCCGCCGAGGCCCTCCGATTACCGCTCCTCCCAGTAAACCAGACCCAGCACCTCCTCACTTTCAGTGAGGGATGTACTGTGCGTGTGGTGCTTCTCGGCGTGGTGGTAGGTGTGCGCTCGGAATGAGAGCGGCCACTTCGGTCGTTTGCGAGAAGTCAGCCATGTCGCGGCATAGAATTCCTGGGTATCTGTTATTTAGCCCAGAGCCCGAGGACCCAAAGCTGTTCTTTGACAAGAATACAGAGGCCGTTTTTAGGTCTGGTGGAGAGATGGCTTCCAAGTGTGGACCCGATCCTGTAGGAAGCCCCCTTGGGGGACCTGGAAGTCGCCGCGGTTGGTTCTCTGAATGGGCTCCGTGTCAGTTTGAATACCGGCGCACGGCTGTCCTCTTCTACAGCTATTAGCACTCTGGACACATGAGGAAATGCTTTCTTGTTAAAGGAGGGTGGGTTACTGTCAAACAGGTGGGGAGGCATTTGGGGCCCAGGTAGAGAGGGACCCCACACGTCGCAGGCCC
>NW_028016628.1:0-730 GCF_054177405.1 Leptonychotes weddellii
AGAAAGGGAACCACAGTCTGGGGTGGCTCGGCCTCCGGAAGGAGCCGAGGTTCTCTCTGTCCCTTTGACCCAGTGCCTGGGTCACCGGATGAGGCCCGCCGGACTGCCAGCCCGCTCTGGGGCAGCCTGGGGCCACGGATGGGGTCACGCGGCGCCCGGGGACGCCACGCACGCCCCGCCCCCTCCCGGGCCGCGCCCGCGCCTCGCCGGCCTCCTACCTCCTGGACGCCACGGGCTGGGCCTGGGCCGCGGGGGCCAAGCCTGGGGCCACGTCCTGGCGCTGCGCCTCGTCCCTGGCCGCCTCGGCCGGGAAAGCGGGCGGCGAGCCCAGCAGCTCCACATCCGTCACGGTCTTGCCGATCGTAAACCAGTCGTTGATCTGGTCGACGGTGAGCTTGCGCAGCATGCTGCCGGCCTAGCGTCGACGCCGTCGCAACTGCCCCGCGGAGCCGCGGGAACAGAGGACGTCGGGAACGTGACGGCGCAACGTGGTGACGCCAGGAACGCGGCCCCGCCCCGCCCGGGCCCTCCAATCAGGACGCGCCAGCGCCCGCGCGGCCCGAACCTCGTGCCGCTGACCCCGCCCCGCCCGGGCCCTCCAATCAGGATGCGCCAGCGCCCGCGCGGCCCGAACCTCGTGCCGCTGACCCCGCCCCGCCCGGGCCCTCCAATCAGGACGCGCCAGCGCCCGCGCGGCCCGAACCTCGTGCCGCTGACCCCGCCCCGCCCG
>NW_028016629.1:0-730 GCF_054177405.1 Leptonychotes weddellii
CATCTAGACGATTTTCTTTGGGTGCTGTAATTCATCTTTTCCCGGTGGTCAAATTTCAACTGCACGACACACCTCTTCTGTTGCAGAAAGAAATATGTACTTGAAACTATATTTTATGTTATGCTAATTATCTCTGTTATTCTCTAACTCTTGTTCCAACTCACCATGTGGTGTTTCTATCAGATAGTTCAGGACACGGAATTTCATAACATGTCCCAGAGATCTTCACACGTGAACAGCACGGACCTTTTACCTGGTAATTGAACAGTCTCATCTATAAAGTGGAGGGAATTCAGTTTGAAACATCAACGTATTAAAATGGAGACATTCTTTTAATTATTATATGATCCACTTATCAAGCAATTAATGAGTTTTTTTCATAAAGAAAACCATTGTTTCACAACCTTATTCAATAAAAAAATCTCTAGAGAAAAGGGAGAAATTAACAACTCTTCTGTGCATTTTCTATTTGTATTTAGATCACTTGAATAAGTTAGCACTAAGGTGAGCAGCAATTGCAAACAGTTATTTATGAATTTAAAGACATTTAAATGGAATTTGTTTGAAGCATTGATAACACATCCACTCCCATATCTGGGCATCTGTATGCGTTTTTAAAATTTAAGTACAGTCATAAACACCAATATGCTGGGATTAATGAAAATAACACTCTCTGTCATTAATGTTGTTATAAAATAACTATCAAGAATAAATTGTGTGTGGGGGGGGG
>NW_028016630.1:0-730 GCF_054177405.1 Leptonychotes weddellii
CACCCTGCCCTCAGTGGGCCTCTGCAGCCTGTCCTCCTCTGCCTGTCCCCGGCCGCTCTAGGAGCCCTGCACACTTGCCCCCAACCCCAAGCCCCTCATGCCTCTGACTCCTCCTGCACATGGGCTATTCTCACTCTCAGTTTCGGTCTCGCAGCCTCTTGCCCATCAGCCACCCTCCAGCCCCCGCTGCGCTGGTCGGAAGCTGCTGGGCCAGCCGCCGAGGCCCTCCGATTACCGCTCCTCCCAGTAAACCAGACCCAGCACCTCCTCACTTTCAGTGAGGGATGTACTGTGCGTGTGGTGCTTCTCGGCGTGGTGGTAGGTGTGCGCTCGGAATGAGAGCGGCCACTTCGGTCGTTTGCGAGAAGTCAGCCATGTCGCGGCATAGAATTCCTGGGTATCTGTTATTTAGCCCAGAGCCCGAGGACCCAAAGCTGTTCTTTGACAAGAATACAGAGGCCGTTTTTAGGTCTGGTGGAGAGATGGCTTCCAAGTGTGGACCCGATCCTGTAGGAAGCCCCCTTGGGGGACCTGGAAGTCGCCGCAGTTGGTTCTCTGAATGGGCTCCGTGTCAGTTTGAATACCGGCGCACGGCTGTCCTCTTCTACAGCTATTAGCACTCTGGACACATGAGGAAATGCTTTCTTGTTAAAGGAGGGTGGGTTACTGTCAAACAGGTGGGGAGGCATTTGGGGCCCAGGTAGAGAGGGACCCCACACGTCGCAGGCCC
>NW_028016631.1:0-730 GCF_054177405.1 Leptonychotes weddellii
TCTGTCACTAGTATCTCTCAGTCACCTGATTTGATATAGGAATCGTAATGATATTAAAATAATAGGTAACACTTACTGGCCATTTGCTATGCACCAGGTCCTGGGCTAAGTGCTTTATGTGACTTATCTTATTCAATCCACTTAATAATTCTACTATAAGGACACTTATAATCTCTATTCCATAGATGAGTAGGTGAAGATTCAGGGAGTTTGAGGAATTTGTCTAGAGCCAGCCAGTGGCAAATACGGGATTTAAACCCAATTCATCTGATGACAGAGCCCGTGTCTTTATTTAAGGTTAGACTTTCTTCTTGAGCACCTGTGACTCATTAGTCCTCATTTCTTGTTAATGCTCCCTAGGCAATATTTCTACTGCTTGAGTGTTTACCACTTTCATTTCTATCATTCTAGTTTCCAGGCCAAGGGAAGGGCGAGACTTGGGAGAGAATGTGGTACCTCCTGGTTACAGCATCCACTGGTTCCTTTCACTTTTCAGTAAAACCTGATGTTTGTTTGTCTTTGATTTTTTTCTTTGTTCTCTTCATCTCTTTTCTTTTCTTTTTTTTTTAAAAGATTTTATTTATTTATATGACAGAGAGACACAGTGAGAGAAGGAACACAAGCAGGGGGAGCGGGAGAGGGAGAAGCAGGCTTCCCGCTGAGCAGGGAGCCCGATGTGGGACTCGATCCCAGGACCCTGGGATCATGACCTGAGCCGAAGGCAGAAGCT
>NW_028016632.1:0-730 GCF_054177405.1 Leptonychotes weddellii
AACAATGAATCATGGAACACTTCATCTAGAACTAATGATGTAATGTATGGGGATTGACATAAGAATAAAAAAAAAAAAAGAAACAGTGGCTTTGACTGGAGAGAGCCAGCTCAGGACAATCTTTCAGGGAGAGAGCCAGGGGAAATAAATACATTCACTTCACTTGCCTATCTCATCCTGATCTCCTCCTAGGGTTCCCTATTGGATAAACCTAGTGAGAAACTAGAGGGATATGAACCTGCTGATTTAGTCCATATGGCTATATCGCCAGCACAGATAAGAGGTGAAGAAGGGTGAAGAGCTTATCTGGAGGAATGACTTAAAGATATTTTGTACAGAGGTTCTGATGCTTGGTGACCAAGAAACTGACAAATGTCTACGATTGTTAAGCCTTTGTTAAAAAATGTATAACATGCTTATGTGGTAAAACAAACTATTTAAAAATCTTTAATGGGGAGGGGCGCCTGGGTGGCTCAGTCAGTTAAGCACCCAACTCTTGGTTTTGGCTCAGGTTATGATCTCATGGGTCAGGCTACTGAGCCTAGTTTTAAACACTATATAATAAACCTGTCTTTTGATTCAAGTGCATAAATTTTCTCCTGGGAACATACTTTACAAAACAACATATTCTAAAACTAGGTTACAAAAATAGAGCATTTTAACAAAACCATTGTCAAATAATTTTTTGCTACTTTACAAAAAGAGTCCTTGAGGAATAAGTATTTTTCAA
>NW_028016633.1:0-730 GCF_054177405.1 Leptonychotes weddellii
ACCTAGGAAAGGTGGTCCTGGGGGTGGGGGGGTGTCTGGCAGGGAAGAAGAAGCCGCCTTCCCGGCCTCCTCCATGCTGGGAATGAGGCAGGTGGCAGTAGGGAAGGCAGACTTCGAGGTCAGGCCGTGGGTGGCAGGTCGCAGGGGTCCAGAATGCTCAGCGTGTCCCGGGACAAAGCCTGACAAGGTCAGGGCCGTGTGGAGCTTCTGTCCTCGGAGCTGCTTTGCCACAGTAAACCCTGGGGCCGTGCTCCTGGGATTAGGATTTGGGGGAGTTGATGGGCCCTTGCCCTGTTTCTGTGCCACTGTTGAGGGGTATGACCCCAAGGCAAGCCCCTGGGGAACCTGGTCCTCTGGGGTCTTTGCTCCCTGACTCCACAGAGGTGTATATGTGTGTAGGGGTCAGGGACAGGCTTGGCCAGTAACTTGGCCGACCAGTGGGGACTGAGCCTTGCCTCACCTCCTGGCTCTGATTGCAGGGACTAAATGGGAGTCCCTGTGGCACCACGGGCAGCTGCCTGGAACTTTCCGCGCTCGACTCGGTGCGACGGGCTGACCTGGCCTCCGATCAGCATGCCCCATTGTTGTGGGTTCCCAGCCCTCCCCCCTGGCAAGTCTGGTTCAGGGGACCTGGGCTGGAGCCTGGGGGTCTGCACTTCTCAAAGCCCCCTCACCCCACCTGGACGGTCCATCAGATTCAGGAAGTGGGTACCCCCAGTGCGGGCGTGGG
>NW_028016634.1:0-11347 GCF_054177405.1 Leptonychotes weddellii
GAGCGGCCTCCCAACAGCCGCGAGCCCTAGCTCACCAACGGGCCCCTCGCAACCGCGTACCGGTACCAAAAATGGAAAATTCCACACATTCCCATACCTCCTCACTCCCCACCCGAGCCACAGCCCCCCAGCACTGCCTCCTGGCAGACAGTCTCTCCCTCGCTGTCCTGCCCAGCTGCTTCCTTGTATTCAATAAACTTCTGTGTCCTTCGTGCTGCCTGGGGTGAATTCTTCCACTGCTGGTGCCCCCGGCCTCCACCCGCTCGGGTCGCCCCACAGTGAATTTATCGTCACTTTTCCAATTAATATTCTGGATGACAGAATTTCTACTTACTCTTCTCCTCTTGCTATCTCAAAAAAAGAGCTCCTGTTCTCAAGAACACCAACCTGATCACTCGTGCAACAGCCCCACGGGAGACTTATCATGAGTTTCCTTGTCATCTGTACCAGGGACCATGCCAATCCTCCGGGTCGTTCTAAATCTAGTATATGCGCCGCCGAAGTGAGAATGCATGATCTTCATAACCCTTACCAATCCCAAAGGTGAAAAACTGTATCTCATTCTAATTTGAGTTTGCATTTCTTTGGTAATTAATGAGGCTGAGGGTGTGTATTGTCATTATAGGGAAGTCCCTGGTTTAAGCCTCTATAAAATTGCTGGTATTCTCCACAACAGCATTTCCCAAACTTCGGTCATCTGCATAGTATGTTTTTCCCGATTAACAAATGCCCCATGCTACTGTTTACTGACTGAATTTTTAGTTACGGAGCCCCCTCTTAAGCAGTCATATACAGGCATGACACACATGAATAGATTTGGCGCCTCCTTGCATACTTCCTCAGTGCACAGAAGCATAAGCACATTACTCTTAAAATAAACAAGCGGGGTGCCACCTGAAATCATCTCGTGGACCACCCACCCGGGGGTGAGCGCCACCCTCGGGGAATCCCTGCCCTACAGGCATTCTGAGAACGAGACAGAGTGAGAGATGTCAGTCATTGCCCCATGTCCACATCTCTTCCGTAGGAAAGACCATGTTCTGAGGAAAGCCAGACCCCATGCCCACCCTCACTTGGTGCCAGGGGCCACTGCACCCTAATGATGATGTGCTTCACCATCTGGGTGGGAAAGATGACCCGGCGCTGGACTTGCAGTGCTGCAGTGAGCCAGCTGGTGTCTTGGGGAGACCACGTCACCCCGCTAGCCCTCAGTTTCCTCATCTGGTGGTGGGTGGTCCCCGCCTGTACCAGCAAGCCCTCTCTGTGGTGTCACTGACAGAGGACTAACACCTAAGGCGCTTACAAGCTCCTATGCACAGGGAGCACCAAAGGGTACTGAAGAGTTAGAGAAGCCCTGCCCAGATCTGGAGGAGTCGAGGTTAGGGCAATTGGGGCTATGTGATCATCACAAGAGGGTGCTATCAGGTCACCCCTGGGCATGGGCAGAGCCCAGCAGGAGAGGGCGTCGTGAAGTCCAGGAGAGACAATGCCCAGAACCCAGAAGCCCAGATCGCGCCCTGCTTCCAGCAGCTGGGTCCGGATCAGTGAAGGATCAGGAGAGCGTGTGCGTGTGGTGTGTGGAGTCTGGAGAAGCAGAAAAGCACAGCGGTTTTGGACCAGAGAGGCTGGGCTTGACTACCACGCTGGCCCCTTCCTAGCTGTGTGGCCTCGGACAAGTCACTTAATGACCTCTGCCTTAGTTCCCTCATCTGTAAAATAAGGATCATAGTATTACCAACTTCATAAGATAGTGTCAAGGCTTAAAAGGGTTAACACATGAAAAATGGCCTGGTCATAAGCTTTAGTTTCTGTGTCTAAGAGAGAGAGGAAAACAGGAAGAGGGTGAAAGAGAAAGGGCAAGTTAATCAAGGCTACTTCTCCAGTGAGGTGGGGGTGAGGGGGGTAGGGGATCTCCAGCCCTGAGTTCCGGGAAGAAAATGGGATACACACGGGTGGGCTTCTCTCATGGAGCTAAGGGGAAAAACAAACAGAAAAACTGCCTAGAGGTATTTTGTTACTCAGATAGGGCCCAGAACTGAGGCCCCTGGCTTCAGCCAACAAGGTGTGTCTTGCTAAGAAAAATGATACATCGTTCAGTGCCATGTGTGCCCGATGTTATCTGTTTGAGGAAGACGCTGAGTTGCCAGATTCTTCTGTGGAGACCAACATGCAGCTCAGAGGGGTGCAAATTGCACTTAATCTTAGGGACAGTCATAGTGACTGACTGTGGGCTGTACCACCTGGAAGAGCAACAGATAAACCCGTGGAGCGTGCCATTTGCTCAGACAGTTACGTGTGCAGAGAAAACCATAAATCGCTCTGGGCGGTGGGTCAGGTAACCTGCTTGCGGCATTAAGCTCAGTTCCAAATGCTTAGTACTGGGGCCACCCAAGAGTCCCGAGATCAACTGATACTTAGGACCCTGGTGTTGATAATCCTTTCCAGATACCATGCCCACTAAAAATGCCACCCCCAAAGGAAGTAGTTTCTTCTTCACACCAGGGCAGAACCTGAGATCTATTGCAATATTTACCTTTTTTTTTTTTAGATTTTATTTATTTATTTGAGAGAGAGAGAATGAGAGAGAGAGCATGAGAGGGAGGAGGGTCAGAGGGAGAAGCAGACTCCCTGCCGAGCAGGGAGCCCGATGCGGGACTCGATCCTGGAACTCCAGGATCATGACCTGAGCCGAAGGCAGTCGCTCAACCAACTGAGCCACCCAGGCGCCCAATATTTACCTTTTTTTAATACTTAAAACAAAAACAAAACACTCTGGTAATTTCCTTGAAGCAGTGTGTGCGTATGTGTGTGTATGTGTATGTGATGTCTAAAGAGACAACCTCCCTTTTGGCCCCTTTCCTAGAATGCCAGAGAAGGTTTGAGTCCTGTCCAATCTTCAACTATTCCACTGGGACTTTTCCCTGCCCTGGAGCATTCTCCTCAGAGACTGGTCACTGTCCTCAGCATGAAAGCTCACATGGCCCCTGAGCCAGCAGGATAGACCCAGGGGCATTGAGGCGTTCCTTCATACCTCCTCAATATTTCCCCTACGTGCTGCCTGGTGACTGAAATTCCTTCAACTAGTTCAGGCCTCATGTTCTAATCAAGAGACAGCGAGCTATTCCGTAAAGGTTCAGAAGTAAAGATTTGGGGCTTTTGGCCTTACAGTCCCTGTTCCAGCTGCTCAACTCTCCTCATACAGCTAGAAAGCAGCCATAGATAATACACAGTGAAAGAGCATAGCTGTGTTCCAATAAAGCTTTATTTACAAAAGCCAGACTTCCTGCACTGCTAGCTGGAAGTTGCCCACCCCTTGTCCCACATTTACAGAGAAGGGCAGTGGGATGGGGTAAGGAGAGCTGACATTTACAGGGTGGATACCACATGCCAGGCACTGTGTTAGCACTTTCATATCTGGGATTTCATTTAGTCCTCACAAAAGTCACTATATAGAAGGTACAATCAATATCCCCATTTTATTTTTTTAAATCTAATTTATTTTATTTTTAAGTAAGCTCTACCCAACATGGAACTTGAACTCATGACCCCTAGATCAAGAGTCACATGCTCTACTGACTGAGCCAGTCAGGTGCCCCTCAATATCCCCATTTTATAGCAAAGGAAATCGAGGCTCAGAGAGGTTAAGTAACTCAATTGAGGTTGCTCAGCTGATGCCAGCAGAATCTGAACTCGGGTATGTGAAGTTCCAAAACCTGTGTTCTTTGTACAGAAATAAAGATGCACAGATTGCTAGAGCCAGATAGGCCTCAGAGCTCACCAAATCCAACATCCTCATTTTATAGGGAGGAAATAGGGGTAGTAGGGGGAGATAAGACTAAGATAGACTTATCTTCTTTCTCCAATTTGTACAGGAGTGGCCCTAATGCCCTAATACTGTCACCTGGGCATAGCGTCTCTTCTCATGAATAAGTGGTTGTCAGCAGGGTCTCTCTCCCTCAGGGCAATACCAAACTCCCTCTTTCCATGCTCCTGCCCTATTCTCTGCTGAACATTTAGTAATATGTCATAGAAACAGCTAACAATTTTTTTTTTCTCACTGGAAGAACTATATTTATGTAGCATTGGTTTTGGAGATTTGAATTAGCTGGACAACTTTATGTTATGAATAACAGAAACTCAACTCAAATTGGCTTAAAAAATAAAAGTCATTTATTGGCTCACATAACCTTGTTTCAAGATGGGGCTAACTTCAGGTGGGGCTTGATACAGGCTCAATGTGCCAGGACCCAACTTCTCTGTAGGTTTCTCATCATCCTTAGTATTGGTTTTATTTATTTATTTATTTATTTATTTATTTATTTATTTATTTATTTAAAGATTTTATTTATTTATTTGAGAGAGAGAGAATGAGAGACAGAGAGCATGAGAGGGAGGAAGGTCAGAGGGAGAAGCAGACTCCCTGCCGAGCAGGGAGCCCGATGCGGGACTTGATCCCGGGACTCCAGGATCATGACCTGAGCCGAAGGCAGTCGCTTAACCAACTGAGCCACCCAGGCGCCCTATTTATTTATTTTTTTAAAAGATTTTATTTATTTATTTGACAGAGAGAGACACAGCGAGAGAGGGAACACAAGCAGGGGGAATGGGAGAGGGAGAAGCAGGCTTCCCGCGGAGCAGAGAGCCTGATGCGGGGCTTGATCCCAGGACGCTGGGATCATGACCTGAGCCGAAGGCAGACGCTCAACAACTGAGCCACCCAGGTGCCCCCTTAGTATTGGTTTTAATCCCAGGCGCGGTCTCCCTCATGGTGGCAAAATGGCTGCCAGGAACTCCCAAGGTTATGTCTTCCCTTATTTGCATGCTTCCCCCAAAGAAGGGGGCTCTTCTTTGCCAGAAACCCCAGCAATCATGTCCTTGCATCTTATTGGCTTGGGCTAACTACATCATTGCCTCCAGGGATTGGGATGCTCTGTCTTAAGCTAATCAGAATCCATCCCTGGAACTGGGGGTGGGATTAATTATACCTAAACCACATGGCTGACAACCAGGGAGAGGTTAATTTCCCATGACAAGTCAGGGTGATGTTGGCAGGAGAAGAGGGGTTGGCCAACAAAAATGTCTGCTCCGGGTTGAACTCAGGGTCCTCAAAAAGGTCTTCCATTACCAAGAATTCACTATTCCATTCCATTTCTTCTTGGAGATAAGGGTGAGCCTCCTTGGGCCATCTGCCTGGCACCCAGGCCATGAGAGGATGGCTCACAGGGTGAATATGGGGCAGCTGTGTTCCTCATGGGCACTTCTCGGTGACCAAGCCCATGTCCAAAAGCCCCAGCGCTTGACCCACGGGAGAAGGGGTTTGAAATATTTTAAGTAGAGGAAGCAGCTTTGAAAATAGGCACTCACCCACTCTCCGGGGCGAGTACAAACTGATGCCAGAGAAGTGAGCAGGGCAGAGTGCTTATTTCACGAATTTAGTGGTGTTTTGGCACAGTTTTAATGCTTTTTGGGGTGTCCCTGCCCAGAAGCCCTCTCAGAGGCCGTCAGGAGGAGGCAATCAGCAAATTACTAAGCTTGCAGCCTTTTTCAGAGTTCTCATTAGCAAGTGATAGATTAGCGTCACCACAGGCCATCTTTGCTGACTGCCAAAAAAACTGTGACAGTTAGAGGCATGGCCCTGCTTCCAGTTTACGAGGAGCAGGTAGAAGCTGCTGACCCATCTGTCCTTCCTGTGGAGGGGTGCCGGGCATCTCTTGGATTCCTTATGGTCCAAGGATGAAGACCCACACGAGATACCAACACAACTGTGGATCGTCTGTGGAAACAGAGGGGAGGTATTAGAGCCTGTGGCTTCACATTCCTGGGAGAAGGCCATTTGGTGGTGATGCATTTATATTGGCTGTCTTACACTATTTAACTCTTTGTATTCTAACTCACAGTCGAGGTTCTTTTTTTTTTCCTCAAGGTTTTATTTATTTATTTGAGAGAGAGAGAGAGAGAGATAGCAACAGAGAGCACAAGTGGGGAGGAGAGGGAGATGCAGGCTCCCCGCTGAGCAGGGAGCCCGACCCGGGGCCCGATCCCAAGACCCTGGGATCCTGACCTGAGCCAAAGGCAGACGCTTAACCGACTGAGCCACCCAGGCATCCCTCACAGTCAGCGTTCTTAATATCTATTTAATCTTAATCACAGGAGTGTTGCTCTGGCAAGCTCAGTTGGTTAAAAGCCAAAATTAGGGCAATTCCACTCCCAGATGTTTATTCCCAGAACTGAAAGCAGGGATTCGAACAGATACTTGGACACCAACGTTCATAGTAGCATTATTCACAATAGCCAAAAAGTGGAAACAGCCCAAATATCCACCAACAGAAGAATGTATAAATAAAATGCGGTCTATCCATGCAATGGAATGTTATTCAGTCATTAAAAAGAAAGAGATTCTGGTACATGCTGCCACATGGATGAACCTTGAAAAGGTTAGGCTAAATGAAATATGCCAGACTCAAAAGGACAAATATTGTATGGTTCCACTTATATGAGTTATCTAGAATAGGCAAATTTATAGAGACAGGAAAGAGAAAAGAAGGTCCCTGGGACTAGGGAAAGGGAATAGGGAGGAATTATTGTTTAATGGGTACAGAGTTTCTGTTTGGGATCGTGCAAAAGTTCTGGAGATGGATGGTGGTGATGATTGCACAACATTGTGAATGTACTTAATGCCACTGAATTGTACACTTGAAATGGTTAAAATGACAAATTTTATATTATGTATGTTTTACTACAATCAAAAAAAAAATTAGGTCAAAGTTAGGGACAAAATCTAAGTAGGGGCCTGTTAGCTCCATTCTGTCTCATAAATCACCTCAGCTCCATCCCAAACCCAATTGGTATTTAGAAATCAGTGTCTTTGGGGGCACCTGGGTGGCTCAGTAGGTTAAGCGTCCAACTCTTGATTTTAGCTCCAGTCATGATCTTGGGGTTGTGAGATAGAGACCTGCGCTGAGCTCTGTGCTGGGTATGGAGCTGCCTTGGGAGTCTCTCTCCTTCTGCCCTTCCCCCTTCCTCCCTCTCTCAAAAAAAAAAAAAAAAAGAATTTCAGTATAGTTGACATACAGTATTATATTAGTTTCAGGAGTACAATATAGTGACTCAACAATTTTGTACCTCACCCAGTGCTCAACATAAACGTGCACTCCTTAATCCCCATCACCTATTTCCCTCATTCCCCCCACCCACCTCCCCTCTGGTAACCATCAAGTTTGTTCTCTACAGTTAAGAGTCTGTTTCTTGGTTTGTCTCTCTCTCTCTTTTTCCTTTGCTTATTTGTTTTGTTTCTTAAATTCCACATATGATTGAAATCATATGATATTTATCTTCCTCTGACTGACTTATTTTGCTTAGCATTATACTCTCTAGCTCCATTCATGTCATTGCAAATGACAAGATTTTATTCTTTTTCTGGCTGAATAATATTCCATTACATGTATTATATATTAAATGTGTATATACACATTACATCTTCTTTATCCACTCATCTATCGATGGGCACTAGGGCTGCTTCCTTAGTTTGGCTATTGTAAATAATGCTGCAACAAACATGGGGTGCATGTATCCCTTTGAATTAGTGTTTTTGTATTCTTTGGGCAAATACCCAGTATTGCAATTGCTGGATCATAGGGTAGTTCTATTTTTAATTTTTTGAGGAAACTCCATACTGTTTTCCACAGTGGCTGCACAAACAATGCAAGAGGGTTCCTTTTTATCCACATCCTCGCCAACACCTGTTGTTTCTTGGGTTGTTGATTTTAGCCATTCTGACAGGGGTGAAGTGATATTTCATTGTAGTTTTGATTTGCATTTCCCTGATGATCAGTGATGTTGAGCATCTTTTCATGTGTCTGTTGGCCATCTGAATGTCTTCTTTGGAGAAATGTCTGTTTATGTCTTCTGCTCATTTTTTAATTGGATTATTTGGTTTTGGGGTGTTGAGTTGTATGGGTTCTTGATATATTTTGGATACTAAGCCCTTATCAGATCTGTCATTTGCAAATATCTTCTCCCATTCTGTAGGTTGCCTGTTAGTTTTATTGATTGTTTCCTTTGCCGTGCAGAAGCTTTTTACTTTGATGTAGTCCCTGTAGTTTATTTTTACTTTTATTTCCCTTGCCTTAGAACACCTATCTAGAAAGATGTTGCTACAGCTGATGTCAGAGAAATTACTGCCTGTGCTCTCTTCTAGGATTTTTATGGTTTCAGGTCTCACATTTCGATCTTTAATCCATTTTGAGTTTATTTTTATGTATGCTATAAGAAAGTGGTCCAGTTTCATTCTTTTGCATGTTGCTGTCCAGTTTTCCCAACACCACTTGTTGAAGAGACTGTCTTTTTCTCATTGCATATTCTTTCCTCCTTCGTCAAAGATTAATTGACCATATAATTGTGGGTTTATTTCTGGGCTTTCTATTCTATTCCATTGATCTATGTGTCTATTTTTCTGCCAGTTTCATACTGTTTTGATTACTACAGTTTTGGAATATAACTTGAAGTCTGGAATTGTGATGCCTCCAGCTTTGTTTTTCTTTATTAAGACTGCTTTGGCTATTCGGGGTCTCTTTTGGTTCTATACAAATTTTAGGATGGTTTGTTCTAGTTCTGTGAAAAATGCTGTTGGTATTTTGATAGGGGTTGCATTAAATCTATAGATGGCTTTGGGTAGCATAGACATTTTAACAATATTTGTTTTTCCAATCCATGAGCATGGGATGTCTTTCCATTTCTTTGTCATCTTCAATTTCTTTCATCATTGGTTTGCAGTTTTCAGAGTACAGGTCTTTCATCTCTTCGGTTAAGTTTATTCCTAGGTATTTTATTATTTTTGGTGCAATTGTAAACGGGATTGTTTTCTTAATTTCCCTTTTTGTTGTTTTATTCTTAGCGTATAGAAATGTAACAGATTTCTGTACATTGATTTTGGATCCTGGGACTTTACTGAATTCATTTATCAGTTCCAGTAGTTTTTTGGTGGAGTTTTTATAGTTTCCCTCTTTTTTTCCACAAATGGTAACATGCTGTTCTGAACCTTGCCTTTTTTTGTTAGGATGTATCTTGTTGAACTTTCCATAAAATACATAAGGAGATTCCTTTACAGCTGTATAATATTCCAGTATATGAAGGTACTATCCTTTATTTAACCAATCCTTTGTCATTGAACATTTAGCTGTTTCTGATCTTTTGCCATTACAAGTATAATGAAAAACCTGATATGAAGTCATTTTGTACTCACGTAAGGATATCTGTAGAAAAGAATTCTGGAAGCGGGTACTGGATCAGAGGGTATATGCATCTGTAATTTTGATAAATACTAACAAATTGTCTTTGAAACAGCGTGTCAATTTACCAGCAAGGTATGAGAATGTTTGTTTGCTAGTGCACACAGTGTGATACCAAATTTTGGGATTTTTATTAGGATAATGAGTGAAAGATGATATCTCAATGTGGTTTTTTTTTTTTTTTTAAGATTTTATTTATTTGTTTGAGAGAGAGAGAGAGAACAAGCAGGGAAGAGAAGCTGAGCAGGGAGCCGGAGGTGGGGCTCCATTCCAGGACCCTGGGATCATGACTTGAGCAGAAGGCAGACCCTTAACAGACTGAGCCACCCAGGCGCCCCCTCAATGTGATTTTAATTTGCATTTATCATGACTGGGGTTGAGCATCTTTTCATAATAAAAGCCATGTTTCTTTTCTGTGAACCATCTGTTTATATCTTTTGCCCATTTTTCTCTGGGGCTATTAATCTTTTTCTCATCAATTTTCAGGGGCTCTCTAAGGAAATTAACCCTTTGCCTATAATATAAGTTGAAAATATTTTTCCGGGGCGCCTGAGTGGCTCAGTAGTTAAACGTCTGCCTTTGGCTCAGGCATGATCCCAGGGTCCTGGGATCGAGTCCCGCATTGGGCTCCCTGCTCGGCGGGAAGCCTGCTTCTCCCTCTCCCACTCCCCCTGCTTGTGTTCCCTCTCTCGCTGTGTCTCTCTCTGTCAAATAAATGAATAAAATCTTAAAAAAAAAAAGAACAAAAGAAAATATTTTTCCAAGTTTGTCATTTGTCTTACAACTTTATGTTATTTGCCTTGCAGATTTTTTTATGTAGCCAAATTTATCAATGTATTTTTAGTAGCTTTTAGATTTTGTGATACAATGAGAAAAGCCTTACTGCCTTCAGAGTTATGAGAATCCTCTCCTACTTTCTTCTATTACTTTCATGGTTTCATTTTTTCCCCATTTTAAACTTTGATCCAATTGGAATTTATCCTTATATGAAGTGTAAAGTATGGACCCACCTTTGTTCTTCCAGTGGCTAACCAGTTGTTCCAATACTGTATATTGAGAAATGAATCTACTCCCCCAGAGGTTTTAGATCCTATCTGAATTAAACACCATGGGATTAGGGCACCTGGGTGGCTCAGTCGGTTAGGTGTCTGCCTTCAGCTCAGGTCATGTTGTCGGGGTCCTGGGATCAAGCCCTGTGTCGGGCTCCCTGCTTAGTGAAGTCTGCTTCTCCCTCTCCCTCTGCCCTTCCCCCCTTCATGCTCATGCTCTCTCTCTATCTCAGATAAATAAATAAAATCTTTTAAAACATTAAAAAATAAAATAAACACTATGTGATGAGTAGTTTACCAGAGTGCCTACCCTACGTGGATTCTATCTTTTGTCCCCCATCCCTGTTGGACTGCCCAAAGTACATCATAGACTCTCAGCAAATGTTTCTGGAAAAAGTGACCCCAGTGCTTTGCTCACCAATCTGCATTCCCAGCTTCTCGCAGATCTCATCCAGTAATTGATCCCTATCTTGTTAACTCTTTGATGCTTTTTAAAAATTTTGTTGTATTTTGTCTAGCTTAGAACTTTTTCTTTGTGGAGAAGATTGTTCTAAATTACCCAGTCTACCACTACCAGAAGAGGAAATTCTGGATTTTGGTAGTAGAGTTCGTATGCTGAACCAGTCCTGAATTCCTGGAATAAACCCCATATGGTCATGATATACTAATTTAATATGCTATATTTTATTTACTAATATTGCATTTGGACTTTTTGCACTAACATTATTGAGAAATATTTATCTATTTCGTGAAGTCTTTTGCTGGTTTGGTATCAGTCCTGTGATCATATTTTTTTTTAAGATTTTGGAGATTTGGGCGCCTGGGTGGCTCAGTTGGTTAAGCGACTGCCTTCAGCTCAGGTCATGATCCCAGGGTCCTGGGATCGAGTCCCGCATCGGGCTCCCTGCTCTGCGGGGAGCCTGCTTCTCCCTCTCCCACTCCCCCTGCTTGTGTTCCCTCTCTCGCTGTGTCTCTCTCTGTCAAATAAATAAATAAAATCTTTAAAAAAAA
>NW_028016635.1:0-730 GCF_054177405.1 Leptonychotes weddellii
TCCTCAGTTTTTACCTGTATCCTTTTTCTGTTCCAGGATCCCATCTAGGCTATTCCTTTACATTTATGTTCCTCTTGTCTATGACAATTTGTCAGACTTCCCTTGTTTTTGATGAGCTTGCCAGTTTTGAGGAGTACCGGTCAGGCATTTTGTGGACTGTCCCTCAGTTGGGTTTTCTCAAGATTAGAAACGTTGTACGTTTTGGGGAGGAAGACCACAGAGGTGAAGTGCTCTCCTCCTCAGCACATCTTATCAATATGACTTGTCCTTAACGATGCCAACCTTGACCACCTGGCTGAGATAGTGTTTGTCAGGTTTCTCCAAAGTAAAGTTACTCTTTTTGTTCCTTTTTATAGTGTACTCTTTGGCAGGAAGTCATTAGGTACAGCCCACAATGATGGAGTGGGAAGTTATGCTCCTCCTCCTTGGGGAGAGTCCTCAGTTTTCAATCAAAAAATGAAAATTATTTTGACTTTTGCTCACCTCCTAGGTCTCACGCAGAGCCCTAGGCTCAATGAGTGAGCGCGTTCTCATTTCTTTGTCAAAGTGAGGCAGCTAATCAAGGCATGGGGATTTACTTAAGCTAACAAATGATCATCCTTCCCTGTAGAAGGGTTACCAGAATGCTGAATTTGCTAATTACTCTTCTCTCTGCTTCTCCCAAGCAGTGATCTTGAGGGATGAGACAAATCTGTCTTAAATGAGGGCTGCAACTGAGGAATCTGGGAGG
>NW_028016636.1:0-730 GCF_054177405.1 Leptonychotes weddellii
TGGCAGTCAGAGCCTTGGAGGCAATGACACACCGACATGAGTGCAAGCGAGAGACAGACAGGTTCCACTTTGTCCTCATTGGTTTCAGCTCTTCTTTACCCTCCCACACTCACACTCCATCTTCCTGTCCCTACTGCTGGCACTGCTGACTTCAGGACCAGTAATGGACTGCTTAACCACGTCCTGTGATCACGTAGGAACTAATTCCTATAATCTATCCCTTTTATCACTCATAATGATTCAGCTTCTCTGAACCCTAACCAACACCAAATGTTGTTCCAGAGGAAAAGAAAGTTAAAAGTAGGTTCTCTAAATTGCTTCTATGCCACCTAGAATAGTCTCTGATTTAAAGATTTAAAGGCATTAATGACCCTTGCCTGCAGTGGTAAAAGGGACAGTGGTATTCCATGGCACGCAGTAGACAAAGTTATGTAAACACTAATAATTAAGTATCTAGAGAGGGAAAGGCTTTGGGTGACCAAGTGTTTGCTGTCACAGAACAATTTTGTGAGAATAATGGGGTTGATTATCTGCTCCTAAATATGCTGAAGAAGCTGAAGAAATGTAGCATCTGCATAAAGGGACCTCAAAGTCTCTATGACTGTCCTAAAAGAACCCCTTATCTCCTGTAGCTACCGGGCCAAGATCACTGAATACCAACATTCTGCAAGTGGCTGAATTACAATGCAAACTGAACTCCCAGCCTTGCACAGACTCTTATGTTAAAGTT
>NW_028016637.1:0-730 GCF_054177405.1 Leptonychotes weddellii
CTTCTGCCAGGCTCCTTATCACCAGTTTCCCTGAGCCACCACAGGCCAGAGTTCCTGGAGAAGAACATGTAACCGGTACAGACACTCCCCAGGACGGTCTCTCCTGCCACGGTGAAGAGGGGTGGTGCTCGTCGATTCCATGAGCCTCGCGGCCTCTGGCAGGCAGGGTGCCGCCCTGGTGAAGGGGTGGGGGCACACCATTGATTCCAGGCTGCAGAGGCCCCAGCGACTTTGCAGGAGCAGGATGTTGGCTTTAATTAACTCATTTTTATCTGTAGCAGCTGTAGATAAAAGAGAAGCAGGGGAAACCTCCTGCTGCTGACAGGAAAACAGCATTTCTTAAAAAAAATGTTGTTTTCTGAAGCCTGAAAGTCACAGCAGCCGACATGCAAATGACCTGGAGGCTGTGTGAAGGAGCCTCATGCGGGGCCCTCATGGTGCTGTGGAGGGTGGGCTGTGCGTTCGGGGGCAGTTACGTGGCACTGCACCAGGAGCCGCGGATGCTAGAATCAGCTCCGTACGTTTAAGAAGCAGCTCCTGCTTCCAGGCGCCCTTTGTGTCCGAGGCAGAGAAGCTCCCGGAGGAAGTCTGAGGCAGGCTCCCTGCAGGCGCTGAGCTCAGGGGTGCTTGGGCATCACTTGCAGGGCAAGGTGGGTGTCTGGCAGCCCTGCCTCTGAAAACGGCCCCACCCCCGTCGGCTGCAATGAGGCCGTGGCCCCACAGTCTGGCC
>NW_028016638.1:0-730 GCF_054177405.1 Leptonychotes weddellii
ATTGACTGCATCCCTTGAATGTTGACCACCTTGATACAGCATAATTTAAGCACCTACTTAATGGTAAATCTCACTACTTATTATAGATAGTGAAGTGTTAGTATTGTCAGTAATTCAGTTTTATTCACTTATTAATAGTAGTATTCATAAGAACACTATAAGTGATTTTAATTGAGACTAATACTAAAGTATCTTTCGGATCCATTATTTTGTGTCATAAAGATCTTTCAGTCACATAATAGATGTATTCTGAAAATGTACCTTTAAAGAAAATCCCTATAGCCATATTATTGTCATTATAGAATTAGAATACATTGAATTACTTAAGAGCTCACTTCATGAAAAAAACACTAATAGCATGGTTATGCATGATTAATGAAGAACTCATATTCCCATAAACCAAATTTCTCACTCTGTAAATTATACATATTTTAGAAATTCAGTAATACTATAAAACATATGAGCATAAGAAAACATGAGTTATTATTTTGAGGAATGAGAATAGAGTACTATTTTGAATATATTTTGATATTTTTAGCAATATATTAAAATTTATTTAAAATTAACCAATAATTCTCAAATATATTCTAGCAAGGATGTAGCTAAAAATGAAGCTGATATACAGCAGGTATTTCATTCAGTTAATCTTGTGTATAATACAAAATTATTATTACTCCAGATAGGGAAATATCAAAGCACTTAAACAGAAAACATTACTGCTGTAATCATC
>NW_028016639.1:0-730 GCF_054177405.1 Leptonychotes weddellii
TGATCTGCCTTCCCCCAAGTCCCAGCGGCCACTCTCCGTGGTGCCTGCAGAGGGGAGGTGGTGGTGGGCCACGCAACGTACGGCGTGCTTCCCCAGACACCACAGTGATGTTTGGGAACTTCACACTACATTGTGCACAGCATGGATGCTGGTGTATTCGTCACATCTGGGCTACGGAGCACTTGGTTTCCAATGTCTGCCATCCGTACGTGGCTCCAGTGGGGGTACGTGGTGCAGTGTCCTGCTTGAACCACCAGGTGTAAGGACGTGGCTAGAAACCAGGTACACACTCCAGTCCCAGTCTCCTCAACTGACATGAAGTCTCGTGTTCAGCAGGCTTTGCCTGAATTCCCAGAAAGGGCTGCTCCCAGGTGGGGCTCAGGTGTGTGGGGCTGACCCAGAGAGAGCGGAGAACCAGAGAGCTTTGGGAGCGGCGTCCCTGCTTCTCCTCTGTCCTGTGTCCCTGTGGAGTCTTACACACATCCAAAGCCCCGTTCCTACAGATCCCAGAAAAGCCAGCCAGGGTCCTTCAGGAGGCTGTCCCTAGGCCAACCAGGAAAATAACCCATATGAGCAGAGGACAGACACCCTAGCCAGAAGCCGGAGGCTGCAGTCTCTTTAACGTGATGGAAAGTTTGTCCTGAATTAGGAGAGGTTTACTTGATCCTGTGTGGAGTCTGATTCACTTTGATCAGAGAAGCACCGAGTCAGTGACCCCATGCTGTCCCCG
>NW_028016640.1:0-730 GCF_054177405.1 Leptonychotes weddellii
AAAAAAAAAGAGTCTAATGCTTAACCGACTGAGCCACCCAGGTGCCCCAAGAGCTGAACCATTTTTAACAAAAAACAGTATCAATAGATGATGTCTAGAATTAATGAAGATAAAATGTTTTATTAAACATGAGCATATTATTTGGAAATAGAGTGGTACACAGCAAAAAAATAGCTAAAAATATAAAAATGATAGCCTCTAGATAGCAGGTGAGGAAAGTGCAAAAATATCTTTAATTTAAATATATATTATTTTAACAAGAAAAACGTATAGACAACACATTTCAGATCACCAGTAACTTAAAGCACTTCCTCCTTGAAAGGATGTGTTCTAATAGGATTAACGTAGAATTAGCTTTAAGAACCCCAATAGGAAACTATAAGCAGTTTGTGTGAATTCTAACTGTAAGCATTTGCAGGCTTATTTTATTTTTATATTATATTGTTAGTGAGAAAAAGGCAAGGAAAGAACAGTATGCACTAATGATCCTCAAACTTTTAGAAGGATATAAAGCAGGATATAAATTTTACAAAAAAATATACATGCATACATATTTACGTGAAGGCTATTTCTGCAAGGATGCAGCTGACATCAGGAAGCAGGGTTGCCTATAAGGAAAAGAACTGGGGTATGGAAGTCAGAAATGAAAGAAAGACTTGCTTTTCTCTATCTAATTCTTTGTATTATTTTGAAATACCTTATCAACTATTGAATTTATGCTAAAAGGAGA
>NW_028016641.1:0-730 GCF_054177405.1 Leptonychotes weddellii
TTTTTTTTTTTTTTAACTTTTATCATGTTTGTATTCTGAACCCACCTGGTGCACCAGGACCTTTTTAGTTTCACCATCTCAAGCAATTCAAAGTAACTTTTCCAAGCAAATTTGGAGCTGTCTTCTTAGATGACTGAGGTTAAATCTTACAAAATTTAGAGCTATAGACACCAGGAGTGATTTGTGTCTCATGAAACTGGGCATAAATTGAGTCTAGTTTTATAGTCTCTGCCAGTGGTATCTCTGAGGCCTTGCCTTCCAAGTGGGGTGGTCTCCAGCCCTGTCACCCCTGGACCCACATCAGCAGATCCTCAGGTATGATGGGTCTGCAATCCTCATTCCCAGGAAGGTTCTGAGTTTTTTCAGTTAATCTGTTTTTTTGCTTGATTCTGTTCTGTATTCTTTTTTTTATTTGTCAGGCGACAATTTTCAAGTATTTTAAAAGAAAATGTATTTGGATTTTGCATGTCTCCCATGTATTATCTGAATTTTCAGTCACAATTCAAAGGTTATTCTTCTAACAGTTTTAACTAGAACAACTTTCTAGAACCCAAAGAATGTTTATATCCTGAAGAGAGTTACAGAGAGCACATAAATAGGGCTTTTATATATATTTGGACCACAATCTTGTCTTACTCATGTATTATGTAATGTGATACCTAACTCTCCAATTGTATCATAAGCTTTTAGGCATGGACTTTATACTGTGCTGTCCAGTGGAAACGTAACG
>NW_028016642.1:0-730 GCF_054177405.1 Leptonychotes weddellii
TTATAGGAAAACAATGGATCGTGGATCACCACATCAAAAACCAATGATGTATTGTATGGTGACTAACATAACATAATAAAATTTTAAAAAAAAAAAGAAGAAGAAGAAAATGTTATGCAGACCTGTCCACAGGTTCATTTTTGAAGAATTAAAGAGAAAACATTTTATGGTGAAATGTCTGTGTACTTTCAGAATTTAAATCCTTAGGTGGGGCTTTAGACCAGGGGGTTGCAAACTTGAGTGTGCATCAGGATTAATTGGAGTACTTTTTAGATCAGGTTATTAGGCTCCATCAGTTTGGACACAGTACCTCTGGGGAAGGATCTGTGAATCTCTGTGTCTAACAAGTTCCCAGGTGATGCTGATGCTACCTGCCTGGGAACCCCATTTTGAGAACCAGTGTCCCAGATGGATTGATTTCAGAATGAAGGCAGTTGTTACCTTCTACCATCCCCTAGTTATCGTCAACTTTGAACTGCTCAGGAGTTTCTTAGTGCTTTTCTGGAACTGGAGGTGGCCACCACGTTTGTTGCCTCCACCAGGAAGCCTTCACCAATCTCTTGAGGTGGGGCAGGTGCCTGCTGTCTGCTTCCACAACGTACCATCTGCGTACTTCGAGTAGAGCACTCACCCTAAATATTCTCACTTCATACAGATGAAAACATACAATTTTGTACTTTGCTTTCTCTTACTCAGTTTATAGTCCATCTCTCTCCTCAGACCTCAGTGA
>NW_028016643.1:0-730 GCF_054177405.1 Leptonychotes weddellii
GTCTTCAATTTCTTTCGTCGGTGCTTTATAGTTTTCAGAGTATAAGTCTTTTACCTCTTTGGTTAAGTTTATTAAGAAAGCTGAGAGGGGACATTTTTAAGAGGTTGGAATCTGAATGCTATTTACTATTTTGGTTTTTTTTTCCAAACAACAATAAAAATTAAAGCAAATAAGCGTCAACCTTTCAAGTCTCTTTCCATCAATAGAAAGGAAACTCCTCCTTGACTAATCTGGATTGTGACAGCAGCAGGTCAAAGTGTTGCCTCCTGAGCTGGGAATGAGCTAAAACCAGCACAGGCATTAGTGGTCTGGCCCGCTGCTCAGCCTTCTCGCTTCTGCCACTCCCATTCACAGCTCAGATGGCTTCCCCTAGCATGATGATTGCCTTCAACACCTCTGCCAAAATCCTTGAGCAAGTCTTGCAATGAGAGCTCACAAAACAGGTGTGAGCTGGAAGGAATCGTGCCCATTAACTTCTCAAAGCAAACACACATGAAGAATTTCATAGTGGACCTGGGCTGGGCACTAAGAACACAGCAAAGAGGCAGACACAGTCCTGCCCTCATGGCATTTGCAGTCTACTAGAAGAGGCTGAGAAGTTCACGGTCATGCCAATGCCATATGATACACCCTGATGGGGGAAGTGCTGGAACATGTTGCAGGAGAGGGAGGGGAAGCCTGCTTCTCCCTCTTCCACTCTTTCCTTTCTCTTTCTACCTTCTAAAGGCTT
>NW_028016644.1:0-730 GCF_054177405.1 Leptonychotes weddellii
TAGTAATTTTGCATATTTATGTAACACTGGTTGAATATATGAGGATCTTCTCATAAAGGTTTCAACTGTGAGCCCAGAGCCCCTGAACAGTCCCCTAAATCCTGCTCATAAGATTGGACAGAATTAGCTAAGTTACTGCAACTTAAAAAATAATTAGTGCTTTTTACTTCTCCATCCTAACAAGAAGGGTGATCAGTTTAGGCAACAAGGTAATTGTCATCAAAGTTAATTCACAAAATTAAACAATGAAACGAATGCCATCTACGGTACTGGTACCAAACTGATAGGATTAGGGATGGACGAAATTTAATTTTAGTGTGTGTCTTCAGGTTATGAGCTTAAAGATGTTATAGTCTCTTGTGTGTTGTAGGAACAGGTCTGTATTACAGGTTTTTTCCTACTCTTGCTTGTATGAGTGCTCCAAATGGAGGAATGGATTTTTAAAAAATCTCATGACCCTAAATATGTGTTCTTCCACAGGACCAAGGAGATGACCTAACTACGTCTTGATCTGAGTGCTATGTTTATTTGTGTCAAGCGTGTTAGTCATGTTGTCCAAACATTCTGTATCCTTACTGATTTTTTTTGTTCCATATCTGCTATTGAGAAAGGCATGTGAAAATCTCCCTGTATGATTATGGATTTGCCTATTTTTCCTTGTAATTCTGTTAATTTTGCTTTCCATATTTTAAGATCATGTTTTAGGTGCATGTGCAAGTCTAGAATCATT
>NW_028016645.1:0-11346 GCF_054177405.1 Leptonychotes weddellii
GGTATTGAGGAGGGCATGTTCTGCATGGAGCACTGGGTGTTATGCACAAACAATGAATCATGGAACACTACATCTAAAACTAATGATGTAATGTATGGGGATTAACATAACAATAAAAAATTAAAAAAAAAAAAAAGAATGACACTGACTGTTCATATGTGGAAGAAAACCATTTTCTAATGAAAGGTCTTAGGTAATAGTTGCTTTACCCAAAATTTGGTAGTGTCAAAATGAAAGACACGGACCTTCCCAAACAGAGAAAGTAATAAGCAAGGGAGTGCTGTTAAATGCATCACTATCTACTGAAGTCCACATGAAGATATATATTTAATTAGCCTTTGGGCTGTCTCTAAACGCTTGCTTTAATTCCATAGTATATGGGGAATCTTAATTTGCACACGCTAATGCACCTTCATAAAGACCTCCTTTGGAAAAAACTCTTAAAATGTTGAGACAGCTTTGGCTGTAATGCTTTACAATGCTTCTGACTTTAAAAACAAAATGTATACACAGGTTTTTTTTTTTTTCTTTAACGTATTAAACTTGTATCAGCCAGTAACAATCTTTCTTTTTTTCTTTTTACTTTCTTTCTTTTGTTCTTTTTCTTTTTTCTTTTTTTTTAAAGCAGGGAAGTTCGAGTTTACAAATTCTCATCAGTTATGGAACGCAGAGTAACAACAGTTAAGATGCCTGATTCATTTCTAATATAGAGGGCATCCATGCTGCAGGGCTTTGTTATACATATGGAAAAGAGAAAAGCATTTCTTCTGTTCTATATCTACAATCTAGAAAGATCAGAAGGATAATGAAAAATAGATAATAATCTTTTAACAAGCATATAGATTTTTGATTACACAACAAATCTCCTCTCATGTGGATAGACCAGTTCTTGCTTCTTAGCTTGCAACTGACCTTGCAGGGAGAGTAGCTCAGAGCTGGCAGGGCTCCAGGGTTTTGTTGCCCCTCATGCCCAGGTGGCTTTAAAATTTTTTTTAGTTATTATTTTTTTCTGGAGCACTAATATTTTCCCAAATATTGAGATCTAATACCTAGGATGCGGGGAGTGGTGCTTCCCCCCCCTGCCAAGAAGACAGTACACTGAAAGAAAAAATCTTTGGAGTCAGCATTACCTAGGCTCAAATCACAGTATCCTTATTCTGATTCAGGCCACTAGTAAAAATGATAATATAAGTCCCTGCGTGTATATGTATATAAAGGAGCTCGCAAGAAGAGATAGGTCCTGTCCACGCAGGTCTACTACAGTTGGTGAAAAACTGAGGCTGGATCCCACTGGTAGTCTTCCATGCCAACGCTACTCCAACTACCTGAGAATTTGATAAGAAACAGAACAAAGGGGATGAGCCACAGCTGTCGCTGTTCCGGGCTTTTATTAAATTATACTTTTAAAAACCTGTGTCTCTAAAACTCAGAACATAAGAAGGCTGTGCAGAAAAGCTCCAGGCGGCTGGGAGAGTTACAAAAGGGAAGTGGGAACAACAGAAATATGCCCATATGCTCAAATCAAAAACAGTTTTCAATACAGCCCACTCAGCTGACTCCCAGCACAGAGATGAAGAGCGACAGCCCCCAGGAGCTCCCCTTCCTGTGCAGAAAAGCAGATCGGGTCAGACAAACACATTCACCTGCGGCTCTGGGCCTGCCCGTATTCAGTCTGGTGCCCTGACACCCTGCAGAGGTTTTACTTGTGCTCAGACTCTGTCTTTCTCATAGGCCACAGGCCCCTGAGATTCCAAGGAGTATTAATGATCTCCTCTCCCTGGGGCAACTGGCCACCTTCCTTCCAATGTATGATTACTTTAGGTAATGTGTCTTTTGAGTACACAGGCAGCGGAGTTCAGTTTTAAATCAGACTTTGCCACTTCATATTTGCAAGGCCACAATGAGGGCATTTCAGCCAAAATTATTCTCTCAGAGCAGCTATTAAAGAGCAGCCAGAGAGGGGCAAATCGGGGAACCCTACTCTGCTCTTCCTCCTGCTGAAAGCCCTGACTCTGGGTATGGTGGCTTATTACGCCAGGGTTCCATGGGTCCTGACATTGTATGAGATTCCCTCTCCTTTTGTCCTCCTTCAAGCAAATGTTTTAACATTTTTCAATCTGGCTACACAAGGCAGATGGTGTGACATCAACACACAGGACGCATTTCGAAGAGCATACCAAGAATTCTACACATTTTTTTACTTTAGGCTCTTTTGCCACTTTCCCGCTGAAGGAAATGGGTCATAACATAAAGGAATGAGAATGGCAATGTTACCTTGAATCTGTTCTAAATTATTGAAAACTTTGTTTGCAAGCTTTTGTATCTTAGCATCAGACCCCATCATTTCGAGACATCTTACAACTGATCTTGACCCATTCTTTAAAAATTAGCATGAATGAAACAACTTACAGCATCACACTTGTCTACAAGGCTACAGTGCATGTTTGTTACTGAATTTGCAGAAATCCCACATCTCAGTTTTACTTATCTTCATACTGGACACCTGTCTGTGTTTTCATTGCTTTTTAATACCTCAATGCCATAGAACACCAAGGGATGAAGAAGTAGGAACCTTTACTTAATCTGAGAAACACCAAGATTTCTATGGCTCTCTGCCAGGCAGAACACTAAGTGAGAAAAACCCTGGACAGCAAAGTGATGATAAAAAGACCACTTATGCAGATAATTGATAAGCATATGTTAATGAACTAGCTTCCTACTTCTTCCAATAGAATATTACTACATTTCAAGTGCTTGGAAAAGCGTGAGTTGGAGATATGCTCATAACTCTAAACCAGTTCTTGTGTAAATTTTAAATGTTTGGGGGGAAATCTGTTGTTTTTAAATCATAATTGAACCCTCCTAATCTGCAAGTATTGAGTTGCTGAGACAAAGACAATGACGAATGGAGAGTCATCTCTGAATTTACAGAATTTGCTCTCAGGCTTCACTCTGTCAATACAAGGAATCAAGGACTAACCATAACCCTGGCAAACAATCTATGGTTCTCCTGCTTGTCCTTTGTGATTGTTTTGCATGTATGATGTATGGTACTCATCTGATATTAGCAGTTAACAATGTTAACTATGGTGAAAGTGATGATGGGAAGTAAAAATTAAAAATAGAATATAGCCTTGCCAAATTAGAAATTTAATGAGAAAAGATTTCTCTCTCGTTAAAATTTTTTGTCTCTTCTGAACCAATCTTTGTACCTCCTATTGTTACACCCATTTGATTCCTCAAACTGAGCTTTAAGGAAGAAGTTCCACCTTGATTAAGGCGGTCCAATTATTTCATTTACGAAATGACTAATTATGTCAAAACTTACATAATATACCTGTATTATTCTTCTCTGAAATGACATTGGGTTGAACTAGCTTTCCCCTGAAGCAAAGTAGTTGAGAATAGTTGCAGCTATGTTTAGCTAATTAGGTAAATCCTTTTCAAAATTATAGAGTTTTATAATTCTGGACCAAATGAGCATCTATAGTAACAGAGTATGCAATTATTTCCAGAGTAAAAGAATAAGCGAATTTTAACAAAGTCCATTATAATGTTCCTGATCAGGATTTGGGTTATGGAACTCTGCATTGTTGTGACTTTGAAAACCAGCTCACACTTGGGCAAGATTTATTGAACACAGCCTCCATAGACAATAACTAATAGCTGACCTTAACAAACACTAGTGACCCCTGTGATAACTGTTGTCTGGTCCCGTACAGAATTGACAAGCAATGTAAATGAGATAGGAGGAGGCAGCTAATTTCTAGGAATCTTGCCTGGTTTTTTTGAGATGGAGATTGATGCATTCTATCAAGGTGATGAAGAGCTTGGAACCGAAGTCAAAGAGCCTGGGTTCAAATTCTGTTTCTGCACCCATCAGTTACAAGCCTCATAAAGATGTTACTATGATTAAAAGAGATAATATGTTACTATGATTAAAAGAGATACTGTTGAATGTATCTAATAACTGAATAAATTAGCATTAGAATTTATTAAAAAAAAAAAACCAAGATGTAATTTATTGCAAAGTTGTGTCTATTGAAGGGACAGACATTCCTGGATAGTAGAAGCATCTTACCCTTCCTTTTCCAGGTTTGCTCCTGCGTGCAAGTAACATCACTTCTACTTGTTTTTAGTTATATCCTTTGAGCATTTTAAAGGTATGGCCTACTCTTGAGGGTCAGAGTTTAAATTATCAAACACCCTAAACAATGACACCAGTTGGACATGAGAGGAACGGCAGGAGACAGCTAGGGCAGGTGCCCAAGAGCCTAAGTTTGAGATAGTCTGGCTTAGTAACAGACACCGTGGGGCCATGGAATTGCTCGGACTTCCCGGAATTAACAACAGAGCATGATATTCCTCAAGGAAGGACTTAGGTAAGGTATGCATAGAGATGTGTGTGTGTGTACATGTACCTGTGTAGAGTTTATCACTGTCTTCTCAGGTGCTTTACTTAGCAAATGAGCTCAGCAATATTCTCCCTGAAATTGCTTGCTCCGGGGTGCTTAACAAATGGTTGGCCATTTAATGGCCCGAGGCAGAGGCAGGGAAGGTTAACACACCGACAAAATGGGCATTAACTATGGTAACAACTGTTTTCATGGGGGATTATTGCTATTATAAACCTTATTCAACATCATAATGCCAGCAATAATTTTTCCTTTTTCTCCCATTTTACAATTAAGTCATGCTCCAGAATGTACATGACACAGAGGAGACCTGAAAACTCAAAGTGTTAGACCTTTAATGGCCTTTTCATAATTCTCTGTTGTTGCAAAATAAAAAACACTTAGATGTATAACCCAATGCTTAGGTAGATCATATTACTCCAACTAGATGAAGTGTATTTAGGAAGAAAGATGTCAATTTATTAGATCCTATTGTGACAGAAACTCACACTCATCCCTTCCAAACCCCATTTTGACTGGGTTTGAAGTCCATGGTTAGAGCAGACACTCTGGCTTGGACAACAAAAGATAGGGCATATTTATAAGGAAAACCCCTGTCCAATTACACATTGCCTGACTGTGAAAGAAACAACCTGAAGACTCATCTAAGCAAGATCATCAGCACAGAACATGGATAATTTATCATAGTAGCATTTAGAAGATCAAGTGTCCGCTTACTACGAATAAGACGTTTCCCTGGTACTGTTCTGTTTTGGAGCCCAAGGCAAGAATGACCATACAGGCTGGGGCACCATCTGAAGGAAAGGGTGGTTGGCCTGGTCTCAGAAAGGGCAGGACCTAGGCAAAGGGCTCTTGATGGAGCCTGTTTCTAGCTGCAAGTGACCTATCCGAAAAGAGGAACAGAAGGGGCAATGTCAAGCACCTCACTTCCTAATTCTGCTAAGACTAGGGTGAGAAAGAGGCCTAAGGTGAACCTGCTGAATAAACATTTGCAGCTGAGTCTCATCATAGCTGGTTCTCAAATGAGCCCACTGGCTGAAGAGGTGGCATTGCTGACTCCACTCACAAACTGAATTTTTCCTTTGCCAAGTGAGCCAGGGTAGATTTGGCTTATCATTTTGCTTTTCCATGTGTATTCTGTTCATTTCTTTTAGATTCCTCTTCTTATCTTTTTTGACCTCCATCTCCACTGTGGATCCTCCCATTCTTAGTTTTGAATTATCTTCTTAGGCTATTCCCTTTTCCTCTCCTTTCTTAGAAATTATTTTCACTCTCTTACACACACACACACACACACACACACACACACACACACACTCCCAGAACCCAGAAAGAAACTTCAGGATTCCTTTTCCTGTTGGACCATTCTATCATTCTGATCCAATCCCTTTGCTATACCAGCTCACAGCAACTTCCTGCTGACTGGCAGGATGTTCCCTCACTCACCACCAACTTTGGAAAACAGATAAGAGGCTATTTTGTTTTAATTCTTTCTTTCCCTCTGCTTGTACCTTCAGCTCAACTTCAATTCTCTAGGGTCAATTCACCAGCACCAAGTCCCCTATGTACTTCACCATATTAAATTTAAGCCTCCTTCACATTATCCTGTTTTTGCATCAAAGATAGGACCAGCACTTTACTTACATTTATTGAAATTTTAAATTGTATTTGTATATTCTAAGGCACCTCTTATTATTAGGAAACAGTGGCATTTTGGATGTCTCTCTGATGGGTGGTCAGGCAATCTCTACTTGATCACTTCAACTGAAAACAAATTCACTACCTTGCAAGATAGCAAGCTTCATTTCATTCTTAGTTTGACTAACCAAAATATTCTCCCTTGCTCTTAGACGAAATTTGTTTTGTCTAAGACAAAACACCTGTAGACAACAGTCCTTCTATATAAAATATATCCTGTAGACAACAGTCCTTCTATATAAAATATATCATTTTTCGTTTGGCATAGCTTCTACTATTTTTAAATAGGTATCTGCCCCGAGTCTTCTCTAAGCTAAATATTTCCATTCTCTTCAATATTCATCATAAGGGAGATGCTGCACAATTTGGACCAGTCCCATCTGTCACTCTTGACTCCAGATGTGGTCTAAGTCATAAAAGAATGCAGTCCTTATTTATAAAACAAATTTAAAAAATAAATAAAACTCACTAGCATATTTTGTAAAACTCATGAACTCAAGTTGCCCTAAGCTGGAAACCACCAAAATTAAAAGAGAATGAAATTTTTTTCTTTAAAATTTAAGCATCTATAAAAGTCTTAATATTTTAAGGTTAATCAGAGCGATACCTACCATGCTCTTCTTATATATAACCAATATCTATTAGAATGTATGATGGTATGTCTACCATTTCATCCAAAATAAAACAACTCAGTCCTCAGTGGAACAGTCAGGATCCTTATTTTACATTGGTCAGAACCTAGGTCTGACTCATTATAGCCATCATGCTGCAAGTCCCTTGAGTCTTGACAGCCTGATCAAGCCCCCTCAGGGTGTTTTGGTCCTCAAAGTCTGGGGTCATCAGAAATTTCAGCTGGTGTATAGTTGATCCATCACAGGATTAAGGGACACAGTGTAGAGTCCAGCCTGCAAATTCCACAGTAAAAGCTCACTGGTATTTTAGAGCGGCCAGTGAGGTATTCTGTTTTGATATTCTACTTGGCATGCCTGTGAACCTTAACTCCTGCTATCTGACCAAATGTAAGGAAATGAATATTTGATTGGGTCTGAGAAGCTTAGAGATCACCAGAGCATCAAGGGCTTTCCATTCTTTTGTGAAACATTGTTCCTCTGATCTCTCGCAGCATCTTTTAAATGGTCATGTGTTTGGGCTCACAATTCATCCCGTGTGAGTTCATAGTTAAGACAAGAGGACTTCTCCTTAGAGAAAAGAGTGTGACTTTATCAAACCTAAAAAGGTGCCATAAATCTCCCCAGTCTCCTGTAGGAGGCTTAGCTCATGTTAACTTTGCCCAACTCTGTGAGAGCCATGCCAGGGGCACAACCTAGGGTCTGGGTATGCTAGAATCCGGGAATTAGAGATGATGAATCAGCACAGACCCACGCTTAAAATCAATGTAAGGTCCAACTGAACAATGCCTTTGAAGAAATTAAACTCCTTTTTTGTTTGTTTGTTTTTGCTCTGAGATAGGTTGCCCAACAGAGGTAAATCAGTGACAGACAAATGGCTAGGTATGTCACTGCCCTTTGAAGTGAGCTGACTGTGGCTGGCATCTGCACAATACCCAGAGTGAAAAATCACTTACATCCTGCAAACTTGTCAAATGGTCTACCCACTTATCCTCATGTTCTGTCGTGCTGAGCTCCAGACTCTTCTAGCTCCTGTTTCACCATTCCCTGAGAAGGTTTTTACATCACAGTTTTCTGTACCTCTAAACAAAATGTTTTCTCATTGCTCCTAATTTCTTAAAACCACTCTGTCTTATCTCCCTAACTGCACTGTTTAGCTATTAGATGGCAAAATGGATTTGTCTCTCATGCCAATAGTGACTGATTAGTAGTAGCTGCCTGGAACACAGTTTTGAGAAAAATTGTAAGGCAATGTTTAGGCTTACTATGATTGATTGAAAATGCCTGCAGTGGGTACACAGTGGTGAGGTGGTAGCGTGTGGGCCACTTTTCAATAATTTCTCATGCAATATTCTAAGACAAATGGATACCAAATGCATATCCTGACAAGTGGTTTGCGTACAGGAATCATTTTATCCCCATAGGTTGCCTCTATAGTAAATCCATCATCAGTAATAGATAATACAGCTGCCATTTACTGAACAAGAACAACATGCCAGCCATGTGCTTGGTGGTTTCCACGCATTGTCCCAACTCTTTCCATCAACTCTGTGAAGTAGGCGCTGCTATACACATTTTAGAGATGAGAAAATGGGACTCAACACACTTGAATGACTTTCCAAAGCCACATAAATAAATGAATGGCAGAGGCACAACATAAACTCTGGCTCATCCTGGGCCAAAATGTAACAATAGCAAGAACTAAGCATCCGGGGACCCTACTGCATATCTGAAGGACACTCTGTTTTGCAGGAACAAGCGGGAGTTGGGTGGAGAGACCTGAGCTCAGGTATAAAATATGACCTTCTGATCCCAAGTAGAGGGTCAGAGATAAACCTTTATTTTACTCTTAACTTAAAACATCCTCTAGAGTTATAATTATGATTTATGACCGAGGATGAGATAAGCAAAAATAGACATTGTTTCCTTCTAGTTTTATAGTGTGATTTCAGGAGATAGGAAAACTACAACCTTCCCAACCTTCCCAACCTTCCCAACTAGATAGTATACTCCATGAGGCCAAGAAAGTGTATTCTCAATTTTTTCACCCTCCTCATCACTGTTAAGGCCAAGCACAATTCCTTAAAAATCCTTGCATAAATGTTTGTCACCTAAGTATACATTCAGCTAAAGCAAAACAAAAACAAAAACAAAGGGACAAAAATAATATAGTGGCAGGATGCTTATTTTTCTTAATCCCTAGTTAAAACATGGGAAATAGAGTGGATAATTTCTAGTTCAGATGACAAAGAAAAGAGCTAGTTTCCAAATTCTGATGCTTTACCATTAAAGAGTCCATTTGTGTTGAGAAGCTCCTATCCTATAAGAAAGAAAAGAGCCTTAAGAGCTGGATGACAGTCTTTAAATATGGCCTAGTAACATTAAGATGTGGCAGAGTCAGAAACTCCATGGCCAGGGCCATAATATTATTCTATTTAGCATTCAGTAGACAGGAACAATGAAAAGGACTGCATGCTAAGAGTTAAATAATTCAAGCAGAAATAGCAATGCTATCCTACAAGTTGTAGGGACACTGTAATGCTGCATCAACTTATTTTAGTAGCTGAAGTAATTATTTATGTTAAATAACCACAAAGCGATTATTGCCAACATAATGATTAAGGTTTATGGTGCAATGTAGAAGGCCAAACTTGTTATATAAGTGGTAAACCACAATAATTCAGTTTTTTAATAACAGTTTGAGATTTAATCAGCACAGAGTAATTGCATTAAATCTGAATTAAGTTCACATTGGAGACACGATAATATCAAGCAAAGCATCTCATTCTTTTTTCTAATATTTAGAACAGATCCTGTGATCCTGTGAATCAATGAAGTTCAGTTCAAGTTCACTGAAGAAGCAGTTTTCGACTGGAGACCATGGGTAGTATATCTCCACCAACCTTGACACATGGATCTTACCAATTAAGGCAGAGATATGTCTTTGGAATTTATTAAAATAATGGATTTTTTCTATACCCTTTATTCAAAATATATTAAAATAGCTTTTAGCGTTCCCAGGTGTTATTTTGCTAGTCTAGGCTAAGGCATCTCAAATTTTAGCACCAAAGAATACCTATGAGACCTCAGGGATCTGGGTGCACAATCTACTAAAACTTTAACTTCTAACATCTGGTATTTTATCTTTAAAATTACTGTAAATTGGGGTACCTGGGTGGCTCAGTCAGTTAAGGGTCTGCCTTAGGCTCAGGTCATGATCCCAGGGTCCTATGTTGGACTCCCTGCTCAGCCTGCTTCTCCCTCTTCCCCCATCCCACCTTACCTCCACTCATGCTCTCCCCCTCCCCTCTCTCAAATAAATAAATAAAATCTTAAAAAAAAAAAAAGGCATATGTATCCTGGAAGAAAATGCAAAATTTACTGTAATTTTATTTTATTTTAAAATTTTTATTTATTTATTTGAGTGAGAGAGATTACAGAGGGAGAGGGAAAGGGAGAAGCAGACTTGCCTCTCAGTGGAGAGCCAGATGCAGGGTTCAATCCCAGGACCCTGAGATCATGACCTAAGCTGAAGGCAGACGCTTAACCAAATGAGCCACCCAGGTGCCCCTTGACTTTGTTCTTATACCAAGAATAATATTTTAAATTATTTCTTATCAAAGAAAAAAATTGTGCAGTTTGTCCTTGAATTATGTAAATCTCCAGTTTGAGAGGCCCAGTCAAATAATTCATTTAAGTAAAATTAATAGAAAATAAATATTTACATAGTGGGTCATAGTAAACTCACTTTACTAGTTCTCCTGAATTGCCAAAAAGTGTTATTTGAATGGTCAGTTGATCTCGAAGTTTCCAACAAATGTTAAAATGTACCTCAGCATTTTAGATTTCCTTATGTATGGAACATACAAACAAACATTTAATAAATGCTTGCTTGAACTTACTTATATTTACTTTCAGTTTTCATCACTTCGGGGTGTCAGTAAGTCTAGACACTTGTTCTTTCTACTTTAAAGGGTATCCCTACCATGGGGAAAAAAAATTCTTGAAGACTGTCAGTTGAATTCCAGTCTTGTAAGATGTTCCAACACACAAGAAAAGGACTCCATGGTCAAATAAGGTTGGGCAACCAAGAACACCACATGTTTCTTGTAGATTAAAAATAAATACTAGAATATCAAACTCTCTGAGAAGTCCTGTTGGAATCCAAACAATTCTCAATTCTTATTGTCGCAAATTAGTTATAACCACTAGTATAACTACTGCTCCATGAAACACACTGTGCAGAAAACACATACTTATTGATTTCATATCCTCATATTGCAATCAGTCTCAGTGTTTGCCTTTCTAAACTGGAAAAAAAAAATCTGTTTTCATTTGGCTGTTTCTTCACTCTTTGGTTAAATTCAGGAGTGCTAAATCTCACTAGCTCATTCAAGCATATTTTGTGTTTTGGCAACAAGATCTGCATAGAGGCATTTCAGTTTGGTTTCTTATAACTTTTTTTTAATTTTATTATGTTATGTTAATCAGCATACATTACATCATTAGTTTTTGATGTAGTGTTCAATGATTCATTGTTTGCGTATAACACCCAGTGCTCCATTCAGTACGTGCCCTCCTTAATACCCATCACCAGGCTAACC
>NW_028016646.1:0-730 GCF_054177405.1 Leptonychotes weddellii
TTTTACCAAAGATATATTATCCCCAGTCCCTCTATTCTGGATGGATAATTCTCTCTGGTTGATCTGCTCAGTCCTGTGTAAGCCATTTACTGAAATAAATAAAAAATAATTCCCCTTTTTTCCTAGATTTATTTTTGTTTTAAAAATGACTGCTAAAACAGCAACCCATTGAAAAATGCTCATATTAGACCAAAATTGTAAAGTCACATACTCACTTGTTAAACAGATGATGGGAATGTGTGATATTATTTAGAAATGCCTAGATTCATATTTTATAAAGCTAGTTAATTTTAGAATTTCTAATCTGTCACACTAGGGAGGATGCTGCCAATATTCATCCCCTCCTCCTCTCCTTTGTGTTTCTGCTCGACCCAAATGATGCACCATTGACAACACTTTCATATGTACACTAAAAAAAAATGTATAGAAACAGCCATTGCTGTATGGTTTCAATAGTGTATCTGAGGATGAGTACCATCTAATGGTTCCTTATCTTTTTCCCCCAAGTTTCTAGTTTGTTTTTGCTTTAATGTTTTATGAGGAATTTCCCCAACACGCCTATGCTTTCAGAGTGATCCAGAAGGAGAGTTCTTCCATATCTGTATTACCTAATGAAAATCACATTGATCTGTAAACATTCAAGAAGAAAGAAATAATTTTGGCCACAACAGGTTGAAGACTTCAAAACGGAGACAAATCCCCCTAGCCCACTGCTTTTTCTAAGCACTTT
>NW_028016647.1:0-730 GCF_054177405.1 Leptonychotes weddellii
CTGGACCGTATGGTGGTTCTTTTTTTAATTTCTTGAGGAACCTCCATACTATTTTCCATAGTAAAGAATACTAGTTCATTGCTTTTTAAATGTATGAACTTGGGCAGATTATGTAAGTTCTCTGAGCCTCTGTTTCCTTATATATAAAGTGAAATTATCTTTACTTCTTCCGCAGAGTTGTTTTAAGGATTAAATGTGAAATATAGGTTAAATCATCAATTCGTCAATCATTATTCCTGGCATATTACATGCACACGTTTATTATACAATTCGCACATTGTTTCACATAAATATTTCTAAAAGTTTGATATCTATGTGAAAGCAAGGCAGTAACAGCTACTGACTGCTGTTGAATTTGAAAGTGAAATACAGGATGTATTCCATTTATCTAGGACCTTCCATAAATTAGAGCCCCTCCCAGGAATCAGATTCTCTGTCTTTGTTATAATATCCTGCTGTCTATTGCCTTTTCTACTTTAGATCATTGAGGGAATTGCTTGTCATTTTAGTATCACAGTCAGTTGTGTGATTTGTGGTAATTTTTACCAGTAGTAACAATGGTGTTTGTAAATGATTTACCTTTTAAAATAAGGTAGAGTGAATTCAAGGTTATCCCCATAACAACTTCATGCTCAGTCACTAGCATTCTGAAATGATCCTTGAGTGAGAAAGATTAGAGAGAAGGTCCCATATCAGATCACCTTGCCTACGGAATGATGCTTAGTAAGTA
>NW_028016648.1:0-730 GCF_054177405.1 Leptonychotes weddellii
AGTTTTTACCTATTTCGGGATTAAACTTAAAATTCTTGGCATACCATCCTTTTTGCATTTAACTTGCATCTTGAAACTTAAATGCTTGGCATATTTTTTACATTTAGTTGGATTTTTCTGAAATCACTGATAGTCTTCCTTATCATAGAAAATTTTTTGAAACTTTACATCAAGAAATATAACAATCTACACCTTTTCTCTGGAGGGATCTGAAAAAAAAAATCAGATTTGAGCAGTGTCTTTTTTGTTGTTTAAAATATTTTGGTTGGAAATTATGGCAAAGATAATGAATGTACATGTGGCCCATACTATATCCAACAACTTTTAGTAGCATTACTGTATGAAAATACATTTCAAAATAACTTTTGGTCCGAGTCCAGATACATACTTTTTATAAATTGATTGACTTCCCTCTTAGATAACTTCATTTAATTAGGAATTAATAACAGAGAATTGCATTTGTAATCTCAAGGTAACATTTTTTTAATGTGAATGGATAATGACTAAATTAAATGGCTCTCTCTAAATGATATGGAAATTTGGCCTTAGAAGAAATCTTTAGGTTTTACTGCACTGCTCAGTAAATGCTGCTATAGTTCAATGCATTTAAATCATGTATTCTTTTTTAATTAATTAATTAATTAATTTATTTTTTTTTTTATTTTTTTTATTCTTATGTTAATCCCCATACATTACATCACTAGTTTTAGATGAAGTGTTCCATGATTCA
>NW_028016649.1:0-730 GCF_054177405.1 Leptonychotes weddellii
GGGGGAGGGTCAGAGGGAGAAGCAGACTCCCTGCCGAGCAGGGATCCTGATGCGGGACTTGATCCCGGGACTCCAGGATCATGACCTGAGCCGAAGGCAGTCGCTTAACCGACTGAGCCACCCAGGCGCCCCGATGAAATACTTTTTTAAAAAATGTGTTACTTCCTGTTTTTTTCTTCTGCAATTTTAATTTTACATCTATATAGGGTTTTTTTAAGATTTAATTATTTATTTGAGGGGGGCAGAGGGAGAGGAAGAGTCTTTTTAAGCAGACTACATGCTGAGCATGGAGCCCTTCTCAGGGCTTGATCCCACAACCCTGATGAGATCATGACCTGAGCCGAACCCAGGAGATGGACACCCAACTGCCTGTGCCATCCTGGTGCCACCATTTATATAGTTTAAATGTACACACATAGTTTAATTTCACAGAGTGAAGAATCAATCAGTTCCAAAAAACTTGCTGAGATAAACTGATGTCTCTAGTCCTTTTACTCCATTTTCCTTTTCCTAGAGGCCAACACTTTCAAATGCTTTAACTCTTGGATTTTAGCCTCCATATTGCTAATTAATATGCTTGTATTGTTCACATTAGACTTTTCTTGGCTTTCTACTATGAAAGATAAAGTTTTAGCTCCCCTCCCTTTCTCCCTGTTTCCACTAGGCATGAGCACCTCCTAAATCTCCCATTATTTTAAATATCACTATCATAACATGGATTAGATTAATA
>NW_028016650.1:0-730 GCF_054177405.1 Leptonychotes weddellii
AAAAAAAAAAGTAGGAGTGTTTAAAACTAAGTATCAGTTTCTGTAAGAAGCCCCACTATACTCTCCACCTCTATATTAGGTAACTTCTCATGTATTCTCATATTCCATAGTATGTTGTACTTAGTCTTACCATAGTAGTACCTACCACAGAAGTTTTTTTAAATTTTATTTTAGCCTTTTAGTTTTTTATTTTGTTAAGACTTTATTATTTTAGAGCAGTTTCAGGTTCACAGCAAAATTGAAAGTAAGGTACAAGGAGTTCCTCTATACCCCTCTCCCCACCCATAGACAGCCTTCCCTGTTATCAACATCCCCCACCAGTGCGGTATATTTGTTAAAATTGATGAACCTATATTGAGACATTATCATCCAAAGTCCATAGTTTACATTAGCATGTATTTTATGGGTTTGGACAAGTGTATAATGACATGCATCCACTATTACAGTATTATATAAAGTATTTTCACTGTTCTAACAATTCCCTGTGCTTCAACTGTTTCTTTCTCCCTACCCTTCTTACCGAGTTTTGTAATTGTTTGCATATGTCTGTATTCTATACTCAACTATAAGCTCCTAGAGGACTCTGACAAATCTTAATCCCTGTTATATTCTCAGTACCCAGCACTTGGCTTAGCCTATGGTGGATTCTTAGTTAAGTATTTGATGAATATATTATTTAATCACATTCTTTAAGAGAATAACTCTGACCCAAGTGTCAAGGATGAAGAGA